>NW_026000037.1:7813982-7845232 GCF_001458135.2 Marmota marmota marmota
TCAGTCAGCTGTAGGGAGAGGTGGAGGGAGGGGGGGCGGGGGGCAGGGGCGGAACAGAGAGAGAGAGAGAGAGAAAGGCCAGAGATAAGAAAGACCCTTCCAGCCTTCCTCCAGCTAGTCCTGCATTCCAGTAGTCTGTTCAATTATCAATGCATTAATCCACTAATCAGGTCAGAGCTCTCATAATCCAATCACTTCCCCAAAGCCCATAATCTGAACATTGCTATATTGGAGACCAATCCTTTATTAGGGACATGAGCCTTTGGGGATACTTCATATTCACATTGTAACAGGGACTTTGCAAAAATCACCACACAGAATTTTCTAAGCATTGAATTGGGTATATAATTATGTTAACATTTTCATAAATTCCTCTCCATCTATTCTCCAAAGATTAAATGTGTAAAATCCAAGGAACATATGAATAGACCAAATATATTGGATCAAGGAAAGTGTAGAGAAAAAGACCTTAGTTTCAAATGCATATTATTTTTCCAGCAATATGAAATTACGTTAAATGTAAAATGTGGATTCTAATGTTTATAGTCCAAAATCTAGTTAATATCTGCTTTAGTTCCCTTTGAAATCATTATATTATAAATACCATTTAGCTTTCTTAACATTTTCTTCTGGTTTCAGATCAATTCTGCATAGTTCATTTCTAATAATTTTTCTCCAGTATTATTGAATGAATATTTTCTGAAACACAGCTTTGTGCTCTGGTTATTCTAGACTTTGGCCTGTACCTCAAGGTGGCAATATGTGTCTTTTTGCATTTTTCCCATATGTATGTCATTATACACAATGTATAAGACGCTTCTAAGTGACTCAGCATTGCTGCATTGTTATTTTGTATTGAATCAAATTAATCACACTTGAATAACTTTTAAAAACTATGCCTCAAGAGGTGTCAAACTACTAAATATTTTTCTATTATAAGGACTGAGAATTGTTCACTGCAGAGAATAAAGTACCACTTTTGCATATATTACACAAACATTTTATGCTTCGTAAAACCACAATAAATTTTCTTGCTGATTACTAGTGTAATCTAAGGATCTCCTGCTGTTTTATAGAGTCTTATTAATTTCATTCAAGTAGTAAAATTAGCACCTGTAGAGAACCCTTTATGATTTCTTAACTTTTATCATGCTAGTAATAACCTACTTCATTTATCATGGAACAGCTGCTTTTCTCTATCTATTTAGCTTTGGTGTTCTTTGCATTTTCTTGTTTTTTAAAGAAAAGAGTATTGGATGCAGAAACCTTAGCATTCCAATCAGTCAGCTTTAAATAATCCAGGCTCTGAACTGAGCTAAGTATTCCAGATATTAAAAGAGAAAATCTTCTTTTCCTTTGATGGATAACAGAGGTGGTTAAAACTTAACACACCTGTGGAAGGACTTACTACTAAATAGTAAACTATTGGCTTGAACAAGTTAATGAACCTTTTTTTTTGCCAATGAGTGAAAGAAATGGAGGCAATAAATATCACTATTTAGTTTATTTAGCATGTCCCTTAGGAATATCTCATATTCAATTAGTTTGTGTGTATTGGTTGTAAACATTTTTTGGAGTGAGCCAAAATATGCTCTGGGACATGTTTGTTGCTTATTTCATGCTGCATTCTAACCAAGCGCAGTAGCAAGGGTATGAGCATGGATTCTAGTCTTCAACCTGGATCTACGGGAGCACTGAGCAAAGGGTCCGTCAGCTGGATTTGGTTTAGAATGGGCTGTAGGGCAAAGAAGGAGATGCAGAGTTGTTAGAGTCTGTAAACAAGTCAAAATAACACCTGGCATTTTGCCAGGGGAATGTTAGAGTTCGTAAACAAGTCTGGATGGTGCCTGGCAAAATGCCAGAGGGAGTGGTTTGAGAAGTAACAAAAACAAGCCATTAAGTGTGGAGATTCCTGATTGGTTGACTGATGTATCTAGTTTATGCTAATTAGATAAGCTGTGTGGAATGTATAAATACTGCTCCTGTCCTGCAATAAACGGCTCCTACTCCTGCTGTATCAAATACACAAGTTATTCGTCACCCCTCCGCTTATTTTGCCCAGCCAGCCGGGCTCCGGCAGATGGTGGCCCGTTACAGGGAGCCCCGGGACACTCGGGGGTAAGTGACGAAAAAAAAGCTGCCCGTCCATAGATAGGACGGGAGCAAATCTGCTCGTCCCTAGGCACATAGGGCGAGAGGAAAAATGGCCATTTCGAGAAAATGGAGAAGATTGATACAGTATGTTTGTGTCTTGTTTTGTCTCAGTGTATTGTATTGTCTTTGTGATGAAAATATGGAAGGGGTGAGAAGTAAATTACTAAGGGAAGAAGGCACCCCAGTGGAACCAAGAATAGTTAGGGCATGTGTTGATAAGAGCCCAGGAACTCTAGTCAGAAAGAAAAAGAAAGTTCAGAAGAAGAAAGATTATCAGAAAAAAAGTTGCAGCAAAAGGCTATTACTAAATACTTTTCGTTACCGGAGGGTGCGTGAAGCGGAGAGGCGGCTGCCGAGTGTGCAAGCCGGTCACAGCGCAGCAAGGATTTTCCAAGAGGCGGCGGCGACTGGCCCTTCCCCGCCTCCTGGCCGGAGAGCTGGCTCTTCCACTGCCGCGAGCCCAAATCTAGACCTGACCTGGAGGCACAGTCTCGCAGGCTCTTGCTCCCTGTGCCCAGTAGCAGTTTGAGTCCGGGACACTCCCCAGGGCCATCTGGGGCTGCCCAGGCACTACAGCCAGCAGAAGACGCTACTGGTGTCCCTGATGTTTGGTCATTTTCAATGCCAATAACTAAGCTACAATGGTTCTCCCACACCTGGAAGCTGATGAGTAATGAGCACTATTAATGCTTATTTCAAATGCAAAAAAACCTTGAGATAATGTACTAAATTGTTCAGAAGGTTGTTTTCTTAGTAGAATGCTACAGGATTTTCTTTAGCCATCCGGAGTTCCTGCCTTCGTCCCAGTGCCGGTAAAGACCAAGGTGGAAGAATTTCCAGTGTTGCTGAAAACCGGACGAGACTTCGGCTGAGAAACAGACGAGACTTCGGATCAAGCTAGCTGCCTGCAGAACTTACCTGGACTGTGATTTACCTGGACTGTGAGTTAATCTATTGAGACACTACTTTACCTGGACTGAGACAACAAACTGTAATCTACAACAAATTGTAACTCGGTATCTTTGCAAACAGTGTCATTGCTGGTATAATTTTTCCAAGGGCTTCTTGCATGGAGCCATCAAGTGGCTTGGTATTGTGGCATTTTGTATCCTCCCTTTCTGTTTGTAGCAGGTTATTTATGGTGTTTCTGTAAAAACCACTATAGTCGTTATTTAAATTAAACAAAAGGGGGAAATGTTAGAGTCTGTAAACAAGTCAAAATAACACCTGGCATTTTGCCAGGGGAATGTTAGAGTTCGTAAACAAGTCTGGATGGTGCCTGGCAAAATGCCAGAGGGAGTGGTTTGAGAAGTAACAAAAACAAGCCATTAAGTGTGGAGATTCCTGATTGGTTGACTGATGTATCTAGTTTATGCTAATTAGATAAGCTGTGTGGAATGTATAAATACTGCTCCTGTCCTGCAATAAACGGCTCCTACTCCTGCTGTATCAACGTACACAAGTTATTCGTCACCCCCCGATTATTTTGCTGCAGCCGGACTGCGGCACAGAGTTACCAAATTCTGTTGTCAGATGCATGATGGAGTCTGGCAGCTAGTCAGGAGTCCAAGAGGGCAGTCCTTAGTTTGTTCAGCTTGACTTCCTTCAATACAGAATTCAAACCCAAGGCTAAGGATAAGGCTAGTTTCTTTCCAATAAAAAGCATTTTGTTTCTGCACAAGTGGAAGTTGCCTCAGAGAAAACCAATGGAAATTCCATTTTTTTTGGTGGCCTTCCAAGTAAAGATTTGTTTTGTTTGCATTTGTTTTCCCTTGTTGGTTCCTCTGTATCTTCTTTTTTTTTTATATTTCTTTGAATTTTCTTTTGATTTCATTCAAACTGTGTCATTTCTTTAGGCTGAAGTGGTAAAGTGGTATGCATGTAGAACACACCTGAAAATTTTGTTGAAGAAAATTCATTCTGAGACTTGTTAAAGCAACAAAGATGGCTTTATTAAAGACTAGACAGGGGGAAAGCCACAGGCAATAGGGGAGAGAGGTGGGCTCCAGCTCCATTCACAGCAAGGACAAGGGCAGGTTTAGGACCAAACATAGCCGGGGAAGGGAGAAGGGTGGGCGGAAAACTGCTAAGAGGAAACATCAAGGATAGAAGGACCTTTGCTAAAGCAACCTGTAAGGATTCTTGCTGACACAGGCCAGAGTGATCAGATAGGAAAGGTGGGGGACCAAGAATTTGATCGGACAGAGTTGATGAGATAGCAAGGGTGGTGAATTATCAAAATCAAAATAGGATTTAGCAGGAGTTTCACTGCAACAGGGTTATTCAGGCCCAGTAAGGATGGAACCCAAAGCCAAGACTTTGTCAGAGAGAGAGAGAGAGAGAGAGAGAGAGAGAGAGAGAGAGAGAGAAGGAGAAGAAAGAAAGAAAGAAAGAAAGAAAGAAAGAAAGAAAGAAAGAAAGAAAGAAAGAAAGAAAGAAAGAAAGAAAATTCCTTCCTAAAGGTTGTTCAAGGAGAAAGTGTTTGTCAAGCAGCCTCCTTGTTCAAGGACGGAAGACACATTGCATTTTTGAAGGTCTAGCTGAACCTTTTAGGATAATCAGGAAAGGTATAGAGGTGTAGATGTTCAAAGATTCCTAAGTAGCTGACAGAGCAGCTGCTCTGGGCCCAGAGATTACAATCTGTCCTCCACCATCAGCTTGCAGGCTTCTTTAGATCCTATGGGGAAAGCCTCCCAATAAGGATCTGGGCAGGACACCAAGTCAGGGAAGTGGGGAAACATGAAAATGCTTCTTGGGATTAATAGTGAGATATTAGGGAGAGCTACCAAAGTTGAAAATTTGGTAAGAACTGACAAAATATCTAAGATGGTAGTATCTAGCCCAATTACTTGAAGACAAAAAAATAGCACTATAATGACAAAGGGTGTGCTGTGGTTTTCCATTGAAGCATAACATTTCTTTCTATGGTCACCTCCTTTTTTGATAATCTGTTTTATAAACTAAGTATTGCATTATTAGGTTTAGCCTGTTTATATACATGCAGCAAAAATTGTTATTGATCCAATTAGCCTTTTAAAACTTGCTTTGCTGGAACTTTTCATTAAAAAAATGGTTATACTTTAAATGTCTATTGAGGCTAGATGCCAAGCCAAGAACTTGCTACCAGTCTTCTGCAATAATAACAGATTTGGGCAAACTCTCCTGAAGCTTACTCAAATATCCTCAGTTCCCTAAACCTTCCAGGAAGTGAACTTTCTTACACATGTATGAGGCCCAGAATTATGATAGGTAACAGACCAGTATATTCAAGGCTTTGTCAGCCTTATTTCTATATAGCCCATCTTATTATAAATCAACCAGTTACACCTGTTCTGTGTACATCATTCTCAAGTATGATACACAGAGTCTGAGCCTTAGTTATATAATCAGTGTATCCAAAGATGTCCTGCCATATTGGAAAGATTCTTATTGATCTGATGCAAGTAATTATGTTACCATGAAAATATGGAAACCTAGAGTTCCTAATTTTGGAAGAATTAATCAAGGAGTAATATAAAGATTTGATTTATATTTACAAAAGTATAATTTACTAAGTTCCTGTAAACTACGGTAGCTTAAGGAGGAGAGAAAGGAATTTCTTAAATGTGGAAAAAAGAACATTAAAAAAAAATCAGCAAGCGCAAGTCATGAGATGAGACAATCACTCTTTGTCGGGTTATTTGGTCTCATATACTTAATTCTTGCTTTGCTTGAACTTGGATAGCAATTTAGTGAATACCTCAGTTTCTCCATCAATGTTCTAGATATACTTAGTCCAGTGATATAATCTCAAAGCCACTTAAGCAATTCCATCAGAAACCTGTATCACAGATACCTGTCATGGTCCTTTCCATGTGTCTTAGAGACAGTTTTATATGAATGTACTTTTTATATTAAAGTTCATTTTGGGGGCTGGGATGTAAATCACTGGTAGAACAGATACTTCACATGTACCAGACTCTGCATTCAATTCCTAAACCATAAAAAAATAAAGCTATCAATTAATTGATCAATCAATCCAATATTTTTTATCTTGTTTATTTATTGAACAAATCACTGAATATACATTTGATACAGTTTGACCTTATTAGGTGACATTATTACCTAAAAAGGGGTCATCAAGAATCCATCCAGTAATGGGACCTGGAAGCCAGAGGGTGAATTTCTGAGCTTTTTAGATATGCTGAACAGTCCCAAGCTGATGGTAACAACAGATGATTCTTTCTACTTCTTCTTTTTTTAAAATTTATATATGACAATGGAATGCATTACACATCTTATTACACATATAGAGCACCATTTTTCATATCTCTGGTTGTATACAAAGTATACTCACACCAATTCATGTGTTCATACCTGTACTTTGGATAATAATGATCATCACATTTCACCGTCATTAATTACCCCATGCTCCCTCCTTCCCCTGCCACCCCTCTGCCCTATCTAGAGTGTGTCTATTCTTCCCATACTCCCTCTCTCTATTCTACTATGAATCAGCCTCCTTATATCAAAGAAAACATTAGGCCTTTGGTTTTTTGGGATTGGCTTGCTTCACTTAGCATTATCTTCTCTAACTCCATCCATTTATCTGCAAAGGTCATGATTTTATTCTCTCTTATTGCTGAGTAATATTACATTGTGTATATATGCTGCATTTTTTTAATCCACTCATCCACTGAAGGGCATCTAGATTGGCTCCACAGTTTAGCTATTGTGAATTGTGCTGCTATAAACATTGATGTGGCTGTGTCCCTGTAGTATGCTGTTTTTAAGTCTTTGGGGTATAGACAGAGGAGAGGAATAGCTGGATCAAATGGTGGTTCTATTCCCAATTTCCCAAGGAATCTCCATACTGCTTTCCGTATTGGCTGTACCAATCTGCAGTTCCACCAGCAGTGTATGAGTGTGCCTTTTTCCCCACATCCTTGCTAACAATTATTGTTCTTTGTATGCATAATAGCTGTCATTCTGACTGGAGTGAGTTGAAATGTTAGAAGTGGTTTTGATTCACATTTCTCTAATTGCTAGTGATGATGAACATTTTTTTATATATTTGTTGATTAATCATATATCCTCTTCTGAGAAGTGTCTGTTCAGGTCCTTGGCCCATTTATTGATTGGGTTATTTGTGGGGTTTTTTTTGGTGTTTAGTTTTTTTGAGTTCTTTATATACCCTAGAGACTAGTGCTCTATCTGATGTGTGAGGGGTCAAAATTTGCTCCCAAGATGTAGGCTATCTATTCACCTCATAGATTGTTTCTTTTGCTGAGAAGAAATTTTTTAGTTTGAGTCCATCCCATTTATTGAGTCTTGATTTTAATTCTTGTGCCACAGGAGTTCTTATTAAGGAAGTTGGAGCCTAATCTCACACAATGGAGATTAGGGCCTATTTTTTCTTCTATTAGATGCAGGGTCTCTGTTTGTATTCCCAAATCCTTGATCCATTTTAAGTTGAGTTTTATGCATGGTCAGAGATAGGGGTTTAATATCATTTTGTTGCATATGGATTTCCAGTTTTCCCAGAACCATTTGTTGAAGAAGCTATCTTTTCTCCAATACATGTTTTTTAGCACCTTTGTCTAATATAAGATAATTGTAGTTTTGTGGGTTAGCGAGTGGTACAGAATAGAGGACACAGAAACTAATCCACAAAATGACAATCAATCCATTAATCTTAGTCAGCTTTGAACACACAAGTTAAGATACCATTCCCAAGATCCATTTCTCCAAATTTCAACAATGATTTCTATTCAAAATTGTTCCATATGTCCTCTTATAGAACAATGTTCCATTTTACTTGAAGAAAAATCATTCTCTTTTCCCCTTAACAAAACCACATCCTATATAGTTTTCATGCAAAACAATTTCCCTTGTAGCCTTTTTATTTTAATAGTTTCATTTGTACACATTAATTATAGTTTTTAACTATTAGTAACATTCCTTTTATAATCAAAACTAGCGAATATACATACCATTGCGATTTGTCTTTCACATATCAGAATTCTACAGCAGACTAGAAAATTCAATGAAGATACTATTTTATGATTTTTATAGGGATATACTTTCTCAAAGTAAAATTTTTCAATGTGGCAGAAAGAATATTCTTATTAACACACTTCAGTATATTTGGTCCCTTGTACTGTATAAACATAAGAAGCCAAAAGTATACAATCTTAAAATTATGCTTGGCAATTAATGCTTCAGTACTTTATCTTACTTAGAAATCATTTTGAGATTTAATGGATATCTATTACTTAATTTAGCATAAGTCTAGGGTTACAAGTTACAAAAATATTTTGGAAACTATTTTGAAGCAGAACATTTATATCATTTAAGAAAGCTAGCTATCATTTCAGTTTTTTTTTAACCCACATTTATAGTACAACCATATTAAGCAAGTAACACAAAAGCAAAAACCCAAACATAGGGTTATTTGTTTGCTGTTTATTCCTGCACTTGATATGCTGATATGCTGATATGCATAAGTGACTCTCTTATTAACTGCATCTTTACCTATATACTGCTTTTAGGTTGAATTTACAATTTTTATGATCTTGAACATGTGGTAGATGTAATGTTACCTTGTTTGAATAGTAAACCCAAGTAGAATAAAATTGTTTGCTTTTATCACATTTGATGTTGATAATTCAAAAGATTTATCCAATTTTATTGAACCAATAATACTAAGCTAGTTTTATTTTCCAAAAACATATGCCATTCATGTGAATTTGAAGATCATTTGGGTTAGTTTCCATATTTCTGGGAGTTTTAGAAATATTTAATTTATATAAATGCTTATTTATCTCTAAAACAATTTGAATAGAGCTCCTACATGGGATTTTATGAATTAATTTGGTAAAAGTATCCAGAAGTAGAACAACTCACATATTTATAACATGTAAACTTGTATAACTTAGAAATAGACACAAACAGAGACTATATAGCTTCTACTCAGAAAGATTAGCCATGAGTCATGTAATCAGAGTAATACAAAAGTCACTGAGTTAAAAAAAAAATAGTTGACTATCATTTTAACTTGATTTTATATTTTTAAGTGAATTGTGTTTGTGATAGATAAAAAAATAGATTATTTGCTCAATATGTGGGATAATGCATTTTACTAATGTATGTGAAGAAGATATTTAGTGATTTCTTTTGCTCTGATATGTAGCTGCTTTTGGAGTCCCTGATTCCCTTGAGAGACACAGAAGAAGACAGGGGGCAAAGGTCAAGTGATTCTGGGGGCTGTTGGGCTAGAAGGAGAAGAGAAGCTCCCTGGGATCCAAGATGCCACACCTCAAAGGGTTCAGGAACTGAAGGGAAGGTCAAGGGGGAAGAAGACTACAGGAAAGGGAAAGCGGAGGTCTTGGAGGACCCAATTTGGGGGAACTACTGAAGTTCCAAACTGCTCTGGTCTGAACGTTTGTTCAAAATTCACGTGTTGTAATCCCGGTCTCCAAAATGAAGGTGTTAAAGTGGGATTCTGGAAAAATGATTAGAGCCTGAGATTAGTGCCTATAAAGGAGGCCTAAGGAAACTTGCTCACTCCTTTCGCTTCGTGGGAATACAGCTGGAAGACACTGTCTATGAGGAACATACTCCAAATCTGCCTGCAGCTTGACCTTGGATTTCCCGCTCTCCATAACTCTGAGAAATAATTTCCTATTGTTTACAAGATATCTACTCCACAGTATTTTATTATAGCAGCAGCTGGAAGAATAAGCCACAGATCATCCTAAGTAATGTCATGCTAATAAGAAAGGAAGCAGACAGAATTAGTGAAGCTTATAGCCTGTAGGATTTCAGGAATCTTGAGGCTGAAAATCTGCCCTCACTGTTTCAGTGAATTGTCCTCCAGAGGAGGAGTCCACTCACATGGGATCCAGTATCCATCAGGCTGAGTGAAAATGTGTCTTCAAATGTGAACCCTTGGGTCCTATGTGCAATGTTAGGGACCCTGTGAAAATGCTGGCACCATAACTGTAAAAGAAAAAAAAATTCTGACACTTTTAAAACAGTGAGGAAAACTTCATTCAGGGTTATTGAAATAAGTGTCCAGTGAATTGCAGCCAGGGGGCAGAACTGGACTCAACTCCACAGACCCCAAGGATGAGTGGGGACATGTAGTGAGGAGGTCAGGGGATGGGAAATTACAAGAGGAAACAAAGGGTATCAGAATTCTTGCTAAATTGGTCTAACAGATTTCTTGCTAACAGGAAAAATTATACTTGGATTTTTAATGAAATGGTATAATTGTGTGCTTTGTTTGCCATTTATTTGGGTATCAACAGTATCTGTAAAATCAATTATTAAAAATAACTTCCCAGATTACCATATTTTCAGTATGAATTTTAGAATGTCATCTATTTGTAATTTGATTGGATTTATAGATGTAAAAGCTTTATTAATATTATCATTATTATTTTATAACCATCAATGACAGGGTCCTAGTAGAATATATTTTTAGATGAGTCAAATGATAAGGTGTTTTCCCATCTTTAATATTTACTAATTAAATGGATTTATAAACATTGTTTAATCAAAATAATTTGAGTCTTTACTTTAAGAAAAATGTTGGTTTCTTTTTTTCTTCTTGCAACAATTATTGAGTCTATACTTTGTGCCAGACATACATGAGTTAGGCACTGTGGAAGTTATTTGATAAATATGACATGATATCTACTATGTAAGTTCTCATAGTCTGTAAGTAAGCATACAGTAGTCACCATACAGTTTCTCCTAAAATATTTCACCATGAGTTACTTTTGAATAATATAGAAGCAAATATTATGTCTTTTCCAAATTAATTTCACATTTCTTTCTAAAAATAATAATATTTATAAGTACTGCTTAGCTGCTTGATTTAAAGGGACAACATGGACCTGACTCAGACATAATTATGCACCTGCTGCTTGCTTTGGAGAAAGCAGAAGATGAGGGGACCAACCACATGTAGGTCCAGTGAGGAGGCAGAAGTTCCACTTCCCTTTCATGGTGTGCATAATCTATAGCATAATCATCTATCAATGACATGTGTAATATTACATTCAATCCCCTTCCAGTTGTGTAGGTTTTATATATCGTGCTCCTCTACCCTAGAAAAATACAAGTTTTGGATACTAATAAACTATAGTTTATCAGAAGCCAGGTGGGAAGGTTACATTTGGTAGCTACCCCCAAATATATGAACAATTCAAATATTATATATTTGATAACTTCATAATTTGTAAAATGTTTGAATTTATAAGACACAATAATGCTTAATTTCCAGAAATGTCGTTTCAATTATTCTTTTTAAAATGAAGTATTGGAGTTTAAATTCATGTCATTTCTAAACCAGTTTTATGGCTAACTTTTGAGTTGGGTTAGAGTTAGCTACAAATTTTCCAATCTCCAGAGAAATTAATGTAAAGAGTGAGTTCATGCACAGCATGAATGAGCTGGAAACTGGATCAATTTTTCCTAGATTCTCCAGTGCCATGGTGAGATGTGTGTTCATAATTGCTTTTGATGAAATTCAATAGTTTAGCAATGTAAAATCCAGAAATTATGAAGGAAAGAACTGCTGAGAGAAACTTAAAATTTCTGTACACAATTATTGTACTTTTTGTCGTTCATTGTGTTGCATTTCACTTTCCCTGGGTCAAGCAAACCTGATGAGCTACAGAATCTGTGACTTGGCAAAAAGCATTTCAAATATAGTATTGTTGTTTAATTGCCAGAAGTGTTCAAGAATATAAGGACATGTTTCCAGAATACTAAATTTATCAGAATAGAAAATAAAACACATATGTATATGCAAATAATAAATTACCAGTACCTTTTAATTGAAATCTTTAAATGCTTTTTTGCATTATTTTGTTTTAATTATTTTGGGTTATCTATTTTTCAAATTACAAAATTTATTTTGATGTTTGGAAAGTAGTCCTGTTTGTCTTTGCTTTCCATATAATGCATTATTTATGCCTCAATGGAAATAAGTAAACACAACTTAATAAATTTATGAGTGAGCAAATTTACTCCATAATGTAGATTATTGTTTAGTTTAGAGAATAGCATGGGTAGCAAGTGAATTAATGCCTTTGCTAAATTCCTTTCTTGTGGTTCTGTTTGCTGCTCTGGAACTTTTACTTTGTTAGAGATTTAGATTGTCTTATTCCATATTGGTTAACATCCTGGTAATGAATGATAATCCAAAGTGTCAGCTGGATTTTGCTTTTACTGGTCTGTAAAGAAAATGGTGATCTATTTAGATTGTGCCATTATATGGGAAAATGCACAGGTCTTTTTTTTTTCAAGTTTTGCTAATATCCTCCTCTGTGGGAAAAAAAGAGACAATATTAAATTGATTACAGATGGTGTTCAAAATGAACTTAAATATTACAAATGATATTTTAATTTAATATACAAAGCATAGAATTACAAGTGCAGATATTAAATACTTTCATTTACGTTTCTGTTATTGCGATAAAAAAGCTATTGCTTTGAAAACATTGAAGTAGAAGTCAGAATTACCAACATGATTTTCAAAATATCTCTCTCTTCTAATGAACTTATTAATGAATATTTTCAGGATCCTTTTAAAGTAGTGAGGAATGTGTAATTCTTTTTATTTATTTATTTATTTATTTTAACTTATCATGCATGACAGCAGAATGCATTTCAATTCATAGTACTAATATACAGCACAATTTTTCATTTATCTGGTTGTACACAAAGTAAAGTTATACCATTTGTGTCTACATATATGTACTAGCGTTACACTGTACATCTAATTTCACCATCTTTCTTACCCCCATTCCCCCTCAATTCATTTCCCTCCCCTTTGCCCTATACAAAGTTCCTCCACTCCTCCCGTGCTCTCCCCTCACCCCCATTATGGATCAGCATCCACAAATCTGAGAAAACATTCAGCCTTTGTTTTTGGGGGGTCATTGGCTTACTTCATTTAGCATGATATTCTCCAACTACATCCATTTACCTGCAAATGCCATAATTTTTTTCTCTTTTAATTCTTAGTAGTATTCCATTGTGTACATATATACATTACAGTTTCTTCATCCATTCATCTATTGAAGGGCATCTAGGTTGGTTCCACAGTTTAGCTATTGTGAATTGTGGTGGTATAAACATTGATGTGGCTGTGTCACTGTACTATGCTGTTTTTAAGTCCTTTAGGTATAAACTGAGGAGTGGGATAGCTGGGTCAAATGATATTTTAATTTAACATACAAAGCAGAGAATGGTTTCATTCCAAGTTTTCTAAAGGAATCTCTATACTGCTTTCCAGATTGGTTGTACCAATTTGCAGTCCCACCAGCAGTGTATGAGTTTCCCTTTTCCCCCATGTTTTCTCCAGTACTTACTGTTGTTTGTGTTCTTAATAGCTGCCATTCGGACTAGAGTGACATGAAATCTTAGAGTAGTTTTGCTTTTCATTTCTCTAATTGCTACAGATGTGGAACATTTTTTACATATTTGGATCAATGGTATATCATCTTCTGAGAAGTGTTTGTTCAATTCCTTAGCCCATTTATTGATTGGGTTATCTTTTTTTTTTTTTTTTTTGCTACTAAATTTGAGTTCCTTATATATCCTAGAGATTAGTGCTCCATCTGATGTGCCAGTGGTAAAAATTTACTCCCAAGATTTAGGATTTCTATTCACCTCACTGATTGTTGAAGAGGCTGTCTTTTCTCTGATGTATGCTTTTTGGTGCCTTTGTCTAATAAGAGATAACTGTATTTATGTGGGTTTGTCTCTGTGTCCTCTATTCTCTACCATTGGTCTAAAAGTCTATTTTGGTGCCAGTATCATGCTGGTTTTGTTACTATTGTTCTGTAATATAGTTTAAGGTCTGGTATAGTGATGCCACCTGCTTCATTCTTCTTGCTAAGAATTACTTTAGCTATTCTGGGTCTCTTATTTTTCCAGATGAGTTTCGTGACTGCTTTTTCCACTTCTATTAAGAATATCATTGGGATTTTGATTATAATTGCATTAAATCTGTATAGTGATTTTGGTAGCATGGTCTTTTTGACAATATTATTTCTACCTATCCAAGAACAAAGGAGATTTTTCCATCTTCTAAGGTCTTCTTTAATTTCTTCCCATAGTGTTCTGTATTTTTCATTGTAGAGATCTTTCACCTCTTTCATTGATTTCCAAGCTTTTTTTTTTAAAGGCTATTGTAAATTGCATAGTTTTCCTCATTTCTCTTTTAGAGGATTTTTCACTGATATACATAAATGCCTTTGATTTATGGGTGTTGATTTTGTATGCTGCTACTTTGCTGAATTCATTTATTAGTTATAGAAGTTTTCTGGTGGAATTTTTAGGATCCATGTGCTGCTGAGAAGAAAGTGTATTCACTAATTGATGGATGAAGTATTCTATATATGTCTGGTAAATCTAAGTTATTGATTGTATTATTGAGTTCTATAGTTTCCTTGTTTAGTTTTTGCTTGGAGATCTATCTAGTGGTGAAATAGGTGTGTTAAAGTCACCCAATATTATTGTGTTGTGGTCTCTTTGACTCTGGAAATTTAGGAGAGTTTGATGAATGTAGTTGTTAAATTGTTTGGAGAATATATATTTATAATTGTATGTCTTCCAGAGGTATGATTCCCTTAAGCAGTGTGAAATATCCTTCTTTATCCCTTTTGATTAGCTTTTGCTTGAAATCTACTTTATTTGATATGAGGATAGAAACTCCTGCTTGTTTCCACAGTCCATGTGAGTGGTATAGTTTCTCCCAATCTTTCATCTTCAGTTTTTACCCTATAGGGTTATAGTGTACTGGAAGAGTTCTAATACCTCTCCTTTACTGAGAAGAACAATATTAAACAGATCCCACTGCAAACAATATACAGCCTTAAACCAAATAGCTGCTCTTAAGACATTTACAGTTTTGTCACAATATACAGAAATGGTGAGTTCAATTATTATCTACAATATAAACAGTGTGTTTGCAAGAGGGTCTACAGTTTCTGATGGTAAACAAAGAGAGGACTGGGGCTGGGGTGTAGGATGAGCTGTTAAGAAGGCTGGAGGTGAGGCTATAGAGTTATTAGATCTTAGGACATGTGAAAGAGAAATCTAAAGAAGTTGCCTAGTAGCAGGAGAAAAGAGAAAAAGAGATTTGGGAGAGATAAGTAAGTGGGAAGACAATAGGGAGAGTACAACAAACAAACATAAAAATTAAGAAAAATAAAAAATGTAAAAACAGAAGATAAAAGAATATACAACACAACTGGAATATACTGTCCAGACATCCCAGTCTTCTGTATCCTAATCCATGAATAGTACTTAGTTTCACAAATGTTAGGAAAGTTAGGGTGGGAGAAGAAAGAGAGATAAAAGAAAAAAAAATCTCAAAGGAAAATACAAGGATTATTTTAGTTGGAGATCAGTATCTTTCCTGCTTCCCTTCTCATCCAATAGGTGGGGTTGTGTGTTGTTTGCTAGTGTCTCCATCCTCAGGATGGTGAAGGTTATTAGAGTAGGAGGGTTAGTCTGGGGGGTGAAGCTCCTGGAGGTGGGGTATAGCACTTGCCATTCCCGATGGGATACTGCACCCCAAGGATCTCCTTTGGGGTCCACTCATGTGATGTGGGTGCCAGGTTTTATCTCCTTATATTGCCTGTAGACCTCACAATTTCTGGTCTCTAATTTAGTCTCCAAATTGTATCCCACTCACCTGTTTCCCTTTCTACTTCCCAATTAGGAACCTCTCTCTCCAGAGGACCTGTGGACTGTGCACCTGTTGTGGAGAGCAGTTTTGGGCAGTTCTGGACCAAGTACTGGAAATTACAGACCAGGCGCATAGCCACAAGCACTGTGCAGTGTTAATGGCTGCAGGGAAGAGTGGGGAGGTGGGGACTAAAGATACCTTGATGTTGCTTCTAAGCCCCAGCACGTGTCCCAAGCTTGGAGCTGCCCCAACTAAAGATGACAACAAAGGTGTCCTAAGATAGAGGCTGTTGCTTTCAGAGATAGGGTGTGGGGTCAGATGGGGCCACGTGGTGGCATTGGGCAGCGTGTTCAGACATGCAGCTCAGTGGAGTGCAATGTTGTGACTGGCATCTGTCTCCAGACCCTGTCCAGTGTCCCCAGATGCAGGCTACTGTGTGTAGGGGATTACAGCAGTGGTTTTAGTGTCCCAAGATGGAGGCTGCGGGGGGAGCCTCTTGTCAGTAGATGGGGGTCCACATGTGAGTGGCAGCCAGAGTCATGCCCGTGGGTAGCAGCCGGGTGTTCTGCATGGGAGCAGCTAGGATACTTGCACAGATGGGCAGCCAGGGGTCCTGCGCTGACACTGAGGCCTAGGGACCTGCATAGGCATGGCTGCTGGGAGTCCAGGGCAGGAGTAGCTGTTGGGTGTCCTCTAATAACCTGCAGAGAAAAAGTATTCCTACTGCTTGAATCCCTGGTCATGGAGCAACACAGAATGGAGCCTCCCTCAAGCCTGCCATCTTGGATCTGTTTAGGAATGCGTAATTATACACCCTAAAAATAAAATTCATTTACCATTACAAATCGGACACTACTTATTTTTTCCTCAGATGTAATAAAATGGCACATTGAAATATATTTTATTTATCTCAATTTATATTTAGTACATATTTAAAATTTTAATTGCACACAATTTTATAGACTACTAGAACATTGGAGAACCGGGTGTGATGACTCTAATCTCAGAAACTCTGGAGGCTGAGGCTGGAGGATCATAAGTCCTAAACCAGTCTCAGCAACTTAGCAAGGCACTAAGCAACTTATTGAGGTGCTAAGCAACTTAGTGAGACATCACCTCAGATAAAAAGTAAAAAGTGCTGGGGATATAGCTGGGAGATACAGTGCCTCTGGGTTCAATCTCCAGTGCCAAATATAATAGTGGTCACCCACTCTTGTCCTTCACTAAAACTTCTTGCTATGCTGAACCTCCCCAAAGTATCTATAATTTCCTTAGATTGTTAAATGATAAAATTAATTTACTTGCTTGAAAAAAAATACAAGATTCATTCTTTAAAACTTTTTTTTCTAATTTTAATCCTTATATCTGCTTAAAATACCATTAAGAAGATAAACTTGGTTTTGCTAAAGTCAAGGGGGAGGAGGGTGTTATTTTAAAATGAAGACTCAACTGGTATTGGGTATTTTGGTTTTCCTTTCAACATTAATTATTCTTTGCTTTATAAACTTGTCAGATCTCAAGGTGAACCATCGGACATAGTGCAGTGTTGGAATTGGCATTAGTGGGAAAAAAATTCAAAAAAACAATCACAACAGAAAGAAAAAAATAGAAATAAAAAGAAGAAAAGAAGGAGAAGGAAGTGAGCCAGGGAGGAAAATCATGGTGATACCCAGACTCTTCTTTGGCTGTCTGAGGACATGATCTCAATAAATAATGAGATCATTATTTGTTGGATTAAGATGACACTGAAACGGTGCTGGGCTTTCCTTTGATGTGTGCTCTTTGATATGGTCTCTAAGCTGGCACCTGTCTTTGGCGTGTTCATTGTGGGAAAAAAAAAAAGCTTATTTAGAATAATAGGGGAATATTTAAAGTGTTTCTGTTTTTTCATGACTACACATGATCACTTTATAGAATGTGCATCTGTTCTGTATTTTATGGAAGCTCAGCGATGGCTCTGGGAATCTGGTGACATGCAGGATGACTCCTTCTCTTCTCTTCACCTGGAGCTATGCCTACTCCAGCTCATGGTCTTTCCAACCGTCACTCACCAAAAATGCTCACAGATATCGGTGTCATGTTGGGACATTAAAAAAAAAAAATCAACATTCAAGGCAATTTATCCGACAGTTAGCTACCAAAATATTCTTAAATAAAATTCTGAGTCAGAAGCACTTCATTGTAAAGCCTTCTTTGCTAGTTTATGGATTCTGTTTAAAATTAGCATAGTTCTGGGGTGAAAAGCACCGAGGTTAGTGAGTTACAGTCACTCAGCTCCTCATGAAGTTTCTCTAAGCCTTGGTGATAAACAACAAAACCCATCTCCGGACTGTGGTTCACATGTGCCGCATCTAGAACAGCCTACGCGTGCACTGCTGTGACGTGTATCTGGGGCACATAGTCAAGTCAATGCAATTGTTTCTAAATCCTTAGAAAAACCAGATATTGATTATTGATTATATATTAAAACTGGGTAGCTCTGAGCATCAAAAGCAAATTGCAAAAAAAGAAAAATTATGCCAGAAAAATATTCTCCTTAACAGTTCAAACACAATTTGTTAAAAGGTTGTAGAAAATGTTAGCACAAAGATTTATTCTTCAATCATTATAATTCATTCCTGGTATGAATCATTTGCTAAAATTAATTTATTAATTACAGCAGTTAAATGTAATTATTCTACCTATTCAAGATTTTTATTATTTTTAACACCAAGATAAATTCAGCAGAGGATAATTAACATAACAATAATTCTGCACACATTTTCCGATCTGCGTGGTAATACAATATGTTCTCCACAGAGTCCCTGCTTCCTATTAATCAGTCATTCAGGAACTCACTTCCCTATGCACTGAACCCTACCAGAAGCAATTTAAAGGAGAATATTTTTTTCCCAAGAGGAATTGGCAGAGAAAAGGTCGTTGTCCTGATTACTCTTTTGGTTTTAATAAAAGTATAAAATAAATTAAGGGACAAATATCAGAATAGCACAGGAAAAAAGTTCATCTCACAGTTCTGGATACCAAACACACATCCACAAAATACAAATCAAACATCTGTATTAGAAAAAACTCAGAAATCATATATCTTTCTAAGCAGGGAGCCTCAAGTAAAAGGTAGATACGTTTATTACACATCTTTTCCTACAAATGTCAGTGCACCACAGAGAACTTCACATCCAATTAACACTGGCTGGGCACCCCGCTATCACACAGTGACCCCTGAAGCAAGAGCTGGGGGAAGCACAACGTGGTTGTGTTTGCCTTCTTGCTAGAGACTGTCTGCTCATAGCCACATATGTGAGCTTGTGGAAAGTCCCAGCACAGGACCTCAAAATGCCTTCTGTGTGTTCCACTTTCAGTCCAGCTGAATTTCTAATAAGTAAAAATGGATGATGCTTGCAATGTTTTAAAGGTTGTGTAAGTTAGTATGCACTTATGTTATACAAATAGAAATCTCTCTGGAGAGGAATTTCTTTAATATTTGAGGGTTATAACTAACCTAAACTTAATAAATCAATGGAATCTGGCCCTGAAAAATGTGTTATAGCCAAAAATATTTGGATTTATTTGATGCAGATTATAGCACAATCATTTATCTAGATATGATAAGATTCATGCTCTATCATTTTTGTAGATCAAAATATTTTGCGAGCATAGTTAGTGACAAAGACAAAGAGAAAATGTTGACATCACCTTCTTTCACTGAGTTAAAAGTTGTTAATATCTTATATGAAGTAAATTATTTTCCTATATAATTCAAATTCAATGATAAGATAAAGTCACTGCACGCTAGGATATGCATAGCTCCTTTAATCCATGCCCCAGGCCACTGAAATCACAACATACAAAACAGACTTACATGCATTGCCAGAGGCATTTTTATACTCTATTCTGATTCTTTCCTAACACTCATCTTTTGCTCTTGTTGTGAATTATCTGGATGAAATTTTGCTTCGTATGTAAAGGTAATATGAAAACTATCTTAAAATGATTCAGGGGAATTAGCATATATAATACTGTCTTGAAAAAACCTACTTGGTTTTTAAATCCAACCAAATAAGTGATGAATAAAAATAAATAATTCAGGAGCTGAGGAACTAACTAAGCATTAAAAATTCTTTTCTGCTTGGTACCGAATCCATTTATATATAGAAATAAGACTAAACAGATGCACCTATTAAATATTAAGAAATGAAACTAGATATTAAAATTTTTGAGAGGAGAAGAAAAGATGAGTGGAAATGTCGGTACTAACAATTCTAAAAATATTATATAGCAAAGGGCCATCAATATCATTTAAAATGGAAAAAAATTAAGAAGTAGAGATCTGGAAAGAATCTCTGCATTTACAAAGAAAGTATCAGAACACATAAATATCAGAAGGAAGGAAATAAAGAATTCAAAAATATAAAAGCATTCATAGATCATAATATAAAAGATAAAGGAAATAGTATGGTGGTATGGATTGAATGTTTGTGTCTCCCCAAAATTGGTATACTGAAATGTAATGTTCAATGTGTAGGTCTGATCTGGAGTCAAACCCTTGGAAAGTTGATAAGTCCTGAAGGAGGAGGCCTCATGAATAGGATTGGAACTGGCTATCTCTTTCCACCTTTGAATCTAGCCCAGCATTAAGAGTAAGCAGGTGCTACAGACTTCAACAGATGCTATATTCCCCTCCTTTCCTGTTTAATACTTGCAATCAAAATTTCCTTTTATTCTGTAGCTATTGTTTGTAAGCCACTCAGTCTATGATACCTTCTTTTTGTACTATTTGTGCCTTATCATATGCTTGTGTGCATGCGGGTGATTATGAGTGTGTGTTTTGTATGTGTATTTTTATGACTAATAAGCACATATTCCTTAACACACACCTATTCCTGTGGTGTTTATTTTATATTTTATTTTTTGTTTTGTTTTGTTCATGGTCTGCAATGCTGGGGATTAAACCCAGGGCCTCATGCATACTAGATAAGTGCCTTACCACTGAGCTGCTTCCCTAGTCCCTGATCACATCTTTGACAGATGACTTAATTATGGTAGATGGCACTTTGTTATGGTGGCGTAAGCTGGCTGAGCCCATTTACTGTTTTCTGTGATGGGAGATAAGGCAGGACACCAGCTCAAGGGGATTCAAGCAGCATCTCAATTTGGTGGCCCATGTCTTGTTATTTTCAGAAATATTCTCAGATAATATTCCTTCCAGGTGATTGTCTCATTGTCTTTTTATCCTTCTATGACTCTAATTATACATTTTTTAGAACTTTCTCCATGTCTTGTTAGTCTCACTTTGACTTGTGGTTTTCCATTTCTCTCTTTAATGCGGTTGCCTGGATATTTTCCTTTGCTCTGTCTCTCAGTTTACTGATCATCTTTCCTAGTGTGTCTAGTCTGCTGTCAGTACTACATACTGGATTTTATGTTTACTTTTAATATACATGCATATATTTCTAGAATTTTTCTTTGACTTCTTGACAGTCTCTGCTAAAATCACTATTACCTTTCTCTTTCTGTGTTATATTATTATGGTCATCTTAAAGGAATTGTCTGGGAAAACGTATCTATTTTTATACTAATATCTAATTTAACTATAGTGGTACTTCTGCTTTCTTTGTTATTTTTTTTGGGGGGGGAGGGGCTACCAGGGATTTTACTCAAGGGCTCTCAACCATTGAACTACATCCCCCTATTTTGTATTTTATTTAGAGACAGGGTCTCACTGAATTGTTTAGCACCTCATATCTCATTTTAGCCAAGGCTGGCTTTGAACTTGTGATCTTCCTATCTCAGCCTCCCAAGCTGTGGGGATTACAGGCATGTGCCACCGTGCCCAGCTATTTCTGCTTTCTTTTTAACCTTTGTTTTAGTTTTTAAAATTTGGGCAAATGTTTTCAACATGCCTCATAAGTTTTGACTGAATGCTGCGCATCAACTATGACAACTTATATTGGGTCTAGATAATGTTATTCTCCATAGAACATTAAGTGCATCTGTTTGTTTATTTGTTCTGCCAAACAGAAATATTAAATGTGGAGCAGTTTGACAGAGTCTAGGTTTGCATTAAACCTTCTTAGGGCTATCATATGTCATCTTTGGCTTTATTCCCATGGTATGGTACTTCCACATAATGTGGAGATTTTAGGATTTTAATGGAAAGCCAAGGTTGTTCACAAAGGTCCTCTATTTTGATGGGTCTTGGATAATATCCACTGCCCCACTTGTATCACATAGCAGCAAACATTCTTGCTCAGTTCTTCAGCTTTCTAGAGCATCCTTTCAGCTGGGTTTCTCCAAGATCCACCTGTATAGGAATAGATGTTGTCTCTCAAGTCCCAAGTCTCAGACACTTTGGGTGTCACTCACATCAAACTAACTCCAGCAATTGATGAGGTTCTCTCAAACCAACAGTTGAGACCATCTCATCAGTTGCTGGAATTAGGTCGGTGTGAGTGGTACCCAAAGTCATCACTTTCTGCTTAAATTCTACTCTCTCTTGCAATGAACTATAAAATGCTTTCTGGGGAGGGGGCAGGAACAGAATATGTGAGACTTTCAAACCATTACTGCCCCCTTTATAAATTATAGTCCCTTAAACTTTATATATGTTGCTTTCTCTCAAATGATATAAAATAATTTTTACTTACATTCTGAAATAAAAATCTCAGTTTTTCATTGGTTTCTTTCTTTCAATGTATCAGGTTTTTCTTTTTTCATCTTGTCAATTAAAAACTTCATGCATTTACATATTTTACCATTTAGAATACTAATAAAATTGTTAAAAACAATTTTTTTCTAAACACAAGTCCTAGATTGATAGGATTTGTGTATCATTCCTGTTATGCTTACTATTCTCTGGAACCTCTAAAAGTGGAATTAATGACAATTGTTCCATCCACCTAGCAATTACAGAGGGAAGCTGCATATTGCGTTCCTTTCTTTCATTGTTCACCTCTAGACGGTTACATGAGAGAAAAATAGGTGGACTCATTTAAGCTTCTGTATTTGAGGACCTCTGTTGCAGTCATGCAAGTCTTTATACATTATTTTATCTGCTCTCATGCCTATTTCTACCACTAGTAATTTAGAGCACTGGGGACATGAAATTGATTTAATATTTATCTTTCCATCTTCTTACACATTGTACTAAATAGAGAAGTTATAGTGTGGTAATTTACATTGGCAGAACATATATTCATGTTATGTTGTTGAGATGGAAGAATAGATTTATTCTTGCGTGCTCAGATATCAGTCTTCAAATATTGGACATAGATAGAGACACATAGATTCAATATTAAGGACTAGGTAGATATTTTGAGAGCTGATTGAATTATTTGTGAAAATAGAGAAATACAAAATGTCAGCAGTAATATTGCAACATAGTTATTTCTGTAAACTGTTTTTGAGTTTAGAAAATTGAAATAAATGCAGCTTTGCAAATGTAGTGGAAAGAACTGATATTTTCAATGCTATGGGTAACTGTACAATTAAAGTTATTTAGTTGCTTACAATGTAGTAAAATTAATCAACAATATCATATAAGAATCAGGAATATATTTGTAAACCACAATTAGTAATTTCTAATAGCGACTGAAATAACTTTCTTAATTAAAAATGTGCATTTGTCAATATTTTTATAAGTTTGTATATATTTGCTAGCTCTTTCATTGTTTTCTATGCTTGAACATAGGTGCTGACTAAAGAAACAAAAGAAGATTGAATTATAGTGGTTTAAATTCTAAAAGTGTGCACTAACTTTATTTTCATGGTAGTCAACCAAGGATATATGCTAATTATAATGCACTAATCATTTTACCCAAGGAAATGAAGTTGTTAAAATATTCAAAATGACAAAAAAAAAAGAAAGAAAGGATTTTATTTGCACTGGGTTTTTTTAGCAAGAGAAATTTGACAGAAGAACGTATTCTAAGCAATCAATCATAGTTGTCTACAATGGTATTAATCACCTCATGGGCCAGGTTGTTTGTCTTCTTATCATCTTCGAGGCTAAGATATTTAACAACGTTCTGCTGAGATGCTCTTCATGTAAATGAACCATATGCCAGAAGTTTATTGTGTTGCCAAGGTGTTGTTAAGACTAGTTCAAGGTAGAAAGTTGAGTTCATTATGCTCGTATTTATAACTGAGAAAAAGTTGCTCTAAATAAGTCCCTTACTGGATAGTTCAAGCATTCAAAGTTTGGAAAGTAAAAATACCATCAATATTTTGTTGCCATAGCTTTTTTTCCCTCACATATATTTAGTTAGGTCATTAAGGTGCCAAAGAATGAGTTTATTGGGATTTTCTTCTGTGGTTCTCAGAGGTAATAGCTTTGTCAAGGAATATCTGTGTTGCATATTTCTATTGGGCAAGTCTGATATTTATTCGGTAGTTATCATTAGAGAACTTAATATTATTTTATCATTATGAAGTTATTGTGTTCCTGAACTATTTATTATATGTTTCGTTATTCGTTTTAAATTTAAATATTATATTATTTTGATATATTTCCAAAATAGAATGGGATCCTTTTCTTACAAAATGGTTAACAGCCACCATTCAGCTCTGATAACTAGAGGGCATATGGCACCCTGTACATCCCAGAGAAAATTGTGACTGAAAATCAGCAATTATTCATTTATTTATCAGATTTGTAAAGAGGAGCTGTTTTAGAATATGCAAAGTTGACAATATAAAATATGTGGTTCAATTAATGGTAGATTAACTCAATATAAGTTAGAACATATATGTTAATTCATAACTGTGAACAAAATAATGTTATCATATATAATTTCTGAAAAATGAATATATATATAAAACTTCATAAGAAGGTATTTGATTAAAAAGCACACAGGTTTATTCCAAGTTTAGATTTCATAATCTTCTAACAGAAAATAGGATATAGGTAGATAGACTAATGAAGATATCTACATATACTGATATGCAGAAATTATATCTGTATCATCTATTGTATCTGCCTGTGTTTATGAAGTTGACTACACTGTAATTGTTTTGTTTGTTTGTTTTGCATCCCTTTGCCTAGTTTTCAAAACAAAGTAAATGCTAACTTTACAATAAGTTGAAAAATATGTTTCTGCTCAAAGTTTAGAAAGGGTTTGTATAGGATTGATATAAATTTCTCCCTTAAAATTTTGATGTGGCTAACCAGTGGATATATAGGAACTGGAATTTTCTTTGTGGGAAGATATTTTTAATTAGATAAACCATTTCTCTTTTAAATTTAATGCAATTCAAAATTCTCTACTCATTATTTTGTGAATATGTATGATATGAATTTAGTAAGTAACCTATACTTTCCATCAAGATTATAGTATTTATTGGCATAGCATTGTCTAACATATCACTATATTAATCTTTTAGTATTTGTGGAATCAGAGGCTATATTCCCTCATTCATTTATAATTTTGATAATTTTATTGTCTCTTATTTTTACTAGTCTATGAGGATCTAGTCCTTTAAAAAACTAAATTTTTATCTTATAGAATTTCTGTATTACTAACAAAATTTCTATTTCATTTGGAAGGCTCTTTCTTTAATGTTTGTACTGGATCATTTGGCCAATCAAATCTTAACAAATTTGGTAATTTTGGGGCCATAATTAAGCTAAATATTTTATGTACCTCTTTCCAGGATTTTTTAAAATAAGTCTTAGTGCTTAGAGAATGAGTGAGATGGATGAATTAGAAAAAACAACTCAGCTTTTTGAAAATAATAACTGGGAAAGAATGTGTTAGGATTCTCCTAGAATAATTAAGGGATGAACTTGACTGCATAGCTCCTGGTTTGGGGAAATTTATTGGGAACAGAGCACGGATGGATGTGACTTAGATAACAGTAACAATGGTGAGGAGGACTTCCACTTGTGCAGTTGTGTGCCTTCTGGTGGTGGTGTTATGTGATGATATTATTTTGGAGTGAATTCTGTTCCTTTGTATTTTCCTGGAGAACTTTCCAGGAATTGAAGAGTCCATGCTGGAACTCGGAAAGCATGTAAAGATGGGGGAGGTGCATCAAAGTATTCTGAACAGTCTGGGTCTGCAGGGAGAGGAGTGTTGATTACATTTCCTCTTATTTCCTACTTCATTCATGTCAATCACTCTTTGTATTTGCTATGAACCAATCCAAATGTCGTTCTTGAAATTATATAAAAATTTCTAAGAATGAAGAATATTTTGAGCATAAAATATTTGGCCAGCCAAATCCTGAGACCTGTTTTTATTGAAATATGAAATCTCTTCTATTCCATACATACAATAAAGAAGAAAGGTAATTCTAGCTTAAAGAAAATCAACATGCTCTTTATATCCCTTATGCCAAGGTCTCCTAAGCATGCTAACCATGGAAGCACTATCTGTTTTTCTTTTCCTCTGCTGGCTTTATTCTGTCTTGGTCCTTCTCCACCTTTTCATTTCCTTGGTATACTCTAACACATTGTTTAGTTAAAATAGATTTGTGAAGAATTTGTTTCCAGTGAACTGATTGCTCAGAGAAAAGTTGAGATTTGGAAAAGACAATGTAAACTTTTTTTAGCCCAGTTTGACAGGTCTATTAAATTTCACATTTAATAGAAGGGATTCACAAGTTTCCTCAGATTCTCAGAAGTAGCCGATCTGCTTAGCAGAAATGGCCACACAGCTTCAGGGTAGCAATTTGATGGTGGGAATTTTTTTTAATGTACTGAAATTTTAAGTTATGAAAATAATAAGCACAAGCCACTGTTGTTACTATGGCCACCACTACCTAATAATGACCAAGTTAACTGTGTTGCAAGCTTACTGCATAAGAATCAATGCCGCAACCGCATTTCCTGTATTAACTCATGTAAACCACACGAAATGAATACCAGACACATACCTATTTTAAACATGAAGAAAGCGAGGAGTAGCTTTTGCTTTTTCAGGTTACTACTATGTAATATCTATAAATTCCAAGAGAAATACTCATAAATATGTGACAATACTCAAATTTTCAATCCATATTTCTGATTATTAATCTAAAAAACGTTTAATATTAACTTCGACATGCCTTATTTGAGGCTGTGATATCTGACTCCTTGTATAACTTCTATAATTTCTTGAATGACCTTTTTATGAGAAGTATAAATTTCATAATTATCTTGCATAACTGCACATTGATGGGTATATATAAGATTCAGTTTGTCAATAAAATTTTATAGGGAAGCATTTTTTCATTTGTTTCTCTGGCAAAATAACGGATATTGTGTTGTTTAGTAGTAAAAATAAAGTAGTAAATGATTAACTTTAAACACAAGTTGGACCTTATTTACTTCTTAATTGTGTTGAACTTTGTTATCTGGTCCAAGGACTATGAATCATTTAACCTAAACATGGGACATACAACCAAGTATTTATCTTGTTTGAAAGAAAGCTATTTGGACAAATCCTTACATATTATATATATTTAGTGTTTTAAAATATCATATTGTATATTAAACCATTGACTGGCTCCAAAATAAACATAGCTAAAAAAATTATAATTTCCTCTAGGAAATTACATGACTGTGTTAATAAAATGCTTTTTAAAATCCTATGCTACTGGTGACTGGCTATACAGCTGAATGGTAAAGTGCTTATCTTCATGCACAACTCTTAGGTTTGATCCCCAGCTTAACTCAATTTTCAGTGAGGCTGGTAGTTAGATATTATCTGCAGACACCAAATAAATGTGTCTGCATTTACCCATTGACACAGAACATCATTTCTAAAGCATTATATGCTCTCTCCTACATCAAAGGGTTAGAAGTCTCTGAACTACATTTCCTAGAGCCCTTGGTTATCTCTGTTCAGTATAAATTCCTCCAATGGGAGACCTGCATGTGAGATATGGCAGGCAGATCAGAAGTGTTCCACAGGCTGAGAAAGGCAGCTCTCTGTGCAGGCCTTGGTATAGTGTAGCATTGCAAAAACTTCTGAGAACTACCTAGAAAGTTCTTGCATGAGTGCAAAAGGCAGCTGTGACCATCTACTAAAAGTTCCCTGCATTTTTGGAATGAGTAGTAGCAAAACTGAAAACCAGTTTCCACAGTCTCTGACTTTCGAGCTGTTGACATTTTCCTTATTGTGTAAGATTTTCATATTTGTGTTTAAGATTTTCTGGATTCCAATATTGGACTGGTTTCTGATTATCAGATACAATCCTGACTAATGCAGATATGTTAGAAGGGATTCTAAGAGAAATACATCCACAAACCTGTGAACCTGATATTTCTTATCAATTTGCTTATTGTTGAAGGCAGTGATGATTATATCACTAGACAATAATTGATTTTTAGTCCCTGTAATTTAGTGAAAATTGCAATGTGTGCTTCTCTGCAATGGCGTATTTATTTTATGTGCATATATGTATACATAAATTTATATATATGTAGACATATATAATTTATAATTTTAACTGGGTATATGCAACTTTAAACATTTTATAAAGTATACAGACTTCACAGCAGACTATAGTTATGTTATAATAACCATCTAACCATTTATTGAGTATAATAAACATTCTTCTCTTTTGCTATGCATGTAATTTCTCAATTATACATAGTAAGGGTTACCATGATCTAGGGGCTCCAAAATTGAGTATACAATAGGATTAATGATTCCTAGCACTAGGGGGAGGATTGTTTCATACTGTACACAAGAAAGCTTATGTAGAAAGTGATACATCCAGGGCTTTACATCTGAAGCTAAAAAGCATGTCCAGAAAAAGACAGAGATTTTAAGTCAGATATAAAATAATCCTTTATCATTTTTGGCCCAGGGACTAACATCCTACCATGACACAAATTAGATTATTCAGATTGCAAAATTACTACTCAAGTTGAATTTATAGCCTTGGCATGTCTCTGTATGGATATTATGTTATTGATAGGGAAAGAGTGGCACCTGGAAAATTGAAAAGAGGACCATTTGGATGGATTCAGATAAGATCAAGGTACTTAAAATGCCAAAGTCTGTGGAGTGTACTTTCTCATAAATAACCATCATTCCTTATCTGGAAGAGAAACAAACTAGAATCTCTTTGCTTAAAGAGTTGTTAATGACTTCAAGGCAGACACCAACTTTTATTTGTATGCTGATTCTAATCAAATTAACTATACCTCCTTTTATGTATCTAGACCTAAGATTAGAGTAGATATGGTTATAGTCCAGGATTAAGAGTGCAATGATTGAATATGAAGAAGACAGTATGTACATACAGACTCATGGGAAGAAATGAATAAAAATGGCTTCTAAGATACTACAGAGGAAGAAATGGGAAGCCAAATGTATCAATATGGGTATCCTGCTAAGGCTGCTGTGTTTACTATTTAACCCACAGATTAGAGATTGACTCTTATAGGTGGCACAGCTGATTAGCTAATTTTAATGGTGACCTAGGTTAAACAAAGTCTGAATCCCAGAATTTTGAGAAACATAATATAGAAATAAATATCCAAAGGGTTAGGAAGTTGAAAACTTTGAAATAGATTTTTTCTGACTCAAGAATTCACTTCCTTATTATGAATCCCTGTCTCCAAGAAGTAGTAAGTAGGATGACTTTCATCAGAAATGAAAAGATCCATTGGTAAGATTAATACCAGAATTCATAAAGAACTTCATTGTTTTCATTTTCTGTAGCCTGATGGAACCCACCATTAAGATGGGTCCCTCTGTTTCATGAGTATGATGAGATGTCAGAACGGCAGTAGTTGTGACGTTCTTAAACTCGGAAGGCAGGACAAGCATGGTAATCCAAAGGCCCACAGAGCCTCAGTGGTACTAGGAATAGCTTAACCAGTAGGGGTCTTCCTGATGTCCCAAAGACTGAAATACACTGACGGTTTAGTAAAGTTCTAGTGAATCCTTATAGTTTAAAAGAAAGCAACACAGAACACAAATGAATAAAGCTCTAAGGGTCTACTGAACTACCTCCCTGCGTTGTGTGTGGTGGGAGTTTACCCAGTCCTCTGCTCTCCCAGAACTGAGCTAGCTCATGAAATCACAGTGCCTTGAACTCTAAACCACAAGTAAGAAAGAAGTTCTGTAGTTACTCACCTTCTTTCCAAATGGGCCTTATACTGATTATCATGGTGAATAAGTGCTGTGGAAGCAGAAAAATCCAGTGGTTAGGACTTACTGTATATTATCTCTGAGTGGAACTTAGCATTATTTATTTATTGTATTATTACTTTATTTTTCACACTGAGCTACATTCCTAGGCCTTTTTATTTTTATTTTTTTATTTATATATGACAGCAGAATGCATTACAATTCTTATTACATATACAGAGCACAATTTTTCATATCTCTGGTTGTATAAAAAGTATATTCACACCAATTTGTGACTTCATACTTGTACTTTGGATAATGATAATAATGAGCATCACATTCCACCATCATTAATAACTCCCTTCCCCTCCCATCCTTCTGCCCTATCTAGTTCTTCTATTCCTCCCATGCTCCCGCTACCTACCCCACTATGAATTAGCCTCCTTATACCAAAGAAAGCATTTGGTTTTTTGATATTTGCTAACTTCACTTAGCATTATCTTCTCTAACTCCATCCTAGGCCTTTTTGAAAAAAAACAATTAATTGGTTCTTTTTTGTTATGCATAACAATTGGATTCATTTTGACATAATTATAAAAGCATGGAATATTTTGTTCTAATTCAGTCCCCAGTATTTTCCATTTCCTTATTGTAAATGCCTATTGTGAATGGGACAGTTCTCCTAATTTTTTTTTTCAGCAGAATCATCATTGGAGTGTAGGAGCACGATGTATTTACAGTGTTGCTCTTGTATCTTGCTACTTTGTTGAATTAGTAGAAATGTTCCGGTGAAGGTTTTTGGGTCTTCTAAATATAGGATCATGTCATCAGCAAATAGAGATAATTTGAGCTCTTATTTTTCCTATTTGTATCTCTTTAATTTCCTTCTCTTGCCTAATCTCTCTGGCTAGAGTTTGAAGGACTATGCTGAATAGGAAAATTGGCATTCTTCCTATTTTTAAGGGAAATGCTTTCAGTTTTTTTTCCATTCAAAATAATGTTGGCCTTGGGTTTGTTACATATAGCCTTTACAATGTTGATATAAGTTTATTCTATCCCTAGTTTTTCTAATGTTTTAAATTTGAATGGGTGCTATACTTTGTCATATGCTTTTTCTGCATCTATTGAGATAATCAGATGATTCTTGTCCTTAAGTCTATATATGTGGTGAATTATATGTATTGATTTCTGTTTGTTGAACACACTTGCATCCCACTTTATCATAACTCACTTTTTAACACAAGTATGTTTTAGAAATGAAAACATGACACATATTATCCAAATACATACAGTTACAGACAGTCTTCATTATGAATATTGTAGTTGCCTCTATATATATA
>NW_026000037.1:7845716-7851417 GCF_001458135.2 Marmota marmota marmota
GCTGCTTCTAAAAAAATCTAGGCTCACATGTTATACAAATTCTTGCCTCTACTTCAGTTCTTTTGGTTTGTTTTAGCTTGTTTCAGCATAAAACCAACAAGAAATCTAAAATAAGGTAGTTTTGAGATTCATTAATTTCTTGCTGAATCCATTCAATGAATGTAAATTCAAGATCTTCATTGTTAATTTTTTAAAATTAGAATATTACAATTACATATAGTAACTGGCTTACACCCCCTCCAATCATACATGCATTGAATTTGATTTCAGTTCTAATCTTCCCACTTGTCCCTCCCTTGGCCCCTGCTATTCTCCTTCCTTTACACTACTGGTCTTTCTTTCATTCATTTTTTAATTTATTTTTTATACATATATAAATATTAAGGTAAAATTTTATGTGATATATATATATATATATATATATATATATATATATATATATATATACACACACACACACACACATTGGAAGATTTGTACTATGAGGAAAGTTTGGGTTGACTTTGGACTAAGGAATATGAAATTTGACTTCATACTTTTGTAGATAATTATTTGGTTGGTGAATTGGTTTTAGGTTGGGACATATATGGTTTTTTCACATTTTTATTCACTCATTATAGTTGTACATAATGGTGGGATTTTTTGTTACATATTGGTATATGCACACCACAAAATATAACAATTTCATCATCACCTCCTGGTACTTGCCCCTTTCTTCCCTTCTTCCCATTCACTGGTCTTCTTTCTCCATTCTACTGATATCTCTTTTACTTTTCTTGCAACGCCCCCAACATACCCACAAATTTCTTTGTCTTTTTCCCTCTCTAGCTTCCACACATAAGACCCTCTGAGTTTGGCTTATTTTGCTTAACATAGTGTTCTCAAGTTCCATCCATTTTTCCAGAAATGGCACAATTTTATTCTCCTTTATGGCTGAACAAAACTCCAGTGTGTGTGTGTGTGTGTGTGTGTGTGTGTGTGTGTATATATATATATATATATATATATATATATATATCACATTTTCTTTTATCAATTTATTTTATCCACTTATCCATTTTATACATTTCTTTTATCCATGTATCTTTTGATAGATACTAGTGCTGGTTCCATAGTTCAGCTATTGTGGATTTTGTTGCTATAAACATGGTTATGCATGTACCACTGTACTATGATGACTTTAATTTTTCAGAGTAAGTGCCAAGGAGTGATATAGCAGGGTCATATGGTGAATCCATGTCTAGTCTTCTGAGAAACCTTCATTCCGATCTCCATAGTGGTTGTATTAATTTACAATCCCATTAGCATTGTAAAAATGGGGTATATATGTTTTTGTTACACTTACTGATGTAATATATATTTTCCAATCTCCAACTCATTCATTAAAATCATGTGGAAAGTTTATTTGAAATTCATCCTTCCTTGTTTTATTTTCTATGAAACTTGAGGTTAGTGGATTTGAGAATCAGATCCAGGATTCTGAATTTTTAACAAATGTTCCCACATAACTTTGATGCAGGTTGTTATATACTGTATTGAGAAATATCTCAATTGAGTAAAAGAAACAGTATTTACTCTTTGGTGCACTGCTCTTGAGTTCCTATCATTATTATCAAGCATTTCAAGCACTATAGAAAAGTAATCTCTTCATTGGAGGAATTTTTAAAAATGTGACTATATATTCCATTTTGAAACAGAGATACCTTAGCTACTGTTTTCCCATCCATGAAAGTTAGGGTTATGTTTTCATTCATATAGTCACCAATTCTTAGTGTTCACTCCATGTACACTATGGATTGCCAAGGAGCAAAGCTTCAAACCCAGTTTAACTCCTGAAGAAGGGTGAGGCAATCATGTTATTGAAGAACTACAATATCTGTTAATTAGATTGGCTTTAAGGTAGGCATGGACATGCAATCTATAAAATCCTAAAAAGTCAAATTAAACCCAATATACTTTATGACAGATATTTCCCTCTGTTTATTCCAGAAATATACATTGAAATTTATTTCCCCCATTTTCTTTCTGATCTTTTAGAAATATAAGATTGTAAGATTTACTAACATGGAGATTTTAAAGATTATTTATATTTTAAGATTACTAATATGGCATATTTTACTGTTATAGTGTTTCTTAGGAGGTTATACCAATAGATTTGTGTATATGCTATGGATATTCTCCTGCATAAGTGAACAACTGTTGCCTCTGTTAGAAACAACCATATTTTCCTCATTTTCGGCACAAAAGCAGATCTAGCAGTTTACTATTGAGACATTCAATTTTAATTGAATTTTTTCCTCATACATTTCCAGGTAACCCAATGATATTCTGAAAGTATCCAATTTAATAGGGAGAGCAGGGTGACTGAACATATACAATATTTATTATATTCTAAGTTATACTAGCAGACACTGTTACTTATTTACTCTTCTCAATATTTAGGCAATAAAATCCACTATGTTGCTGTGGTAGCCCAAGATATCACAAGTGGATTCTCAATGATTAATCATCACCACATAACCTGATTATCATAACGGAGCCTCTATTGAGTATATACATGGTGGCTTCTCACAAACTCTAATTATGCAGAATATAAAGGATATAATTGATTATTTGATTATATGAGCAATGGGAAATGTGTTAAATAATATACAATAGAGAATATGGAATTTTAAAAAAAATAATGCATAATTATCGAAGCTATTTTCTGCATTTTTGTAACAAAAATTAGTCACTTTATTGTGCTATTTATTAATTTATTAGATATAAAAAACAAAGATATTGTATATTCTTACACCTATGGATTACAAAACATTGATTTTTATATTTAATGTGAAAACATATAGTGCTAAATTACGTGCCTATTCTTTTTATTGCAATGTAGCTCTATATTCTTGTTCTTGTGATGTAAGATATGAAAACATCTTAGATTTTCTAATGGTCACTCTAAAACTTATAGCTATTATTTATGTATCAAAGAAGGTAATTTATAAAAGAAGCAAGAAATAAGTAATAGCTGTCATTGGTATGAGTCTAGAAATTAAACAAACAAACAAACAAAAAACTTGATTGCTTACCAGTACATGTAGATAAACAAATGAGTAGACATATTAATCTTATCATGGAATATGAAAAGGAATAGAATAGAATACTGGCCTATCATAAGTTCGTTAAAAAATTGAATTTTGTCTCTTTTTTGTGCTCAAGCCATGGTAGGTGCTGAGATACAATGACTTCTGAACAAATGTCCACATTCAGCCTGTAATCTGATTGAGGAAATCAGGTCTGAACAAACAATTAAAAAACAATTAAAAATCTGCTGAATAAGCACAGTGACAGAGTATTTGCAGGGTGGTACTGGAAGCACCCAGTGCTGGAGGAGGAGTACCTTCAATGAATTTGGAGGAGGAAGTTGAGACATAATTTTAATTGTGGAAAACAGGCTAGAATTTCTTTCTCTCTCTCTCTCTCTATCTCCCCTGCCTACCTTTTAAAACTTCCCAGAGAAGTTAAAAATTGTTAAAAGTTTTTAAGCAGTTGCCTAACATGGATATATTTTTATTCTGATAAATCACTGTGTATACAGTATTCACAATGTATAAGGTTACTGGCAGAAGAGCCATTTAGGGGTTTCTGCAATAATTATTGAACATACACACAATTCGTACCTGTGTTTGATATTATACTATTCTGTATACAAAGTTAAAAATTTCCAAAACATAAAACTGGCTTCTGTTTGTTTTTGTTTTATAGAGATTAGAAGAATCAAGATCTATGGAAAGAAAACAAACAGAACAAATACAAACAAAAGTGATTTATGCCATTAAGTACAAAATATAGTTATGCTTTTTCTACCTCCTGAAAAACATAGTAAAAATTAGTGAAAATCATTGTAAAGGAAAATAAAAGTTATGTGTGAAATTTGGGTAGAAGCATGTTATCATGTATATTCATGAGTCAAGAAATGGTAGTTGAGTAAAACAAGAACATTCAGTTGACAGAATGAAGAGCTTTTGGGGACAGAAAGCACCTCGTGAGGAACTTCTCTGACATTACAAAGTATTTACTAAGCTTAAGAAACTGAAATAAGGTTGATGTATCTGATAGATAATGAACCAATGCAAGAGATAAATGGAGGTTTGAGAATTATCTAAGGGTTCATCCAGGACTTGGGATTTTACTCTAAGTGTAATGGTCAAGAACTATAAAGGGTCTGAAATTTCATCCTTCTTTTGAGCTACCAAGCAAATCTACTACATTTTTGTGGATATTGGCCAAATATATGAAGCTCCTGGGTCTGAAATAAAAGAATATAGCTTTCAGCCCAGCAGACAGTCTGTGCTTCATGCTTACGTTAGGTCTTTCATCCCAAGTCCAATGGGGTAGAGCAGAGCAAACTCTAAGGATGCTGCCCACACAGTGAATCTGTGTCTCAGGGAAGGAACTCCAAGTTTAGGAAACCTTCCCTTTATCAAGGAGACTGTTTATCAATTCATCTAGCTCTGTTACAAATATCTTGTGTGTTTTGTCCTGAGTACAAAACAAATTTTCCCTCTCCCCTAAAGAAAGACAGTATCTCTATCTTCCATGGCAATTTTCTGAATGTCTATCCATGGGAAGATAATGAGAACTAAGAGGTAAGAAATGACCTGTAGAAAATGTCATAGGAAGCGTCTCTTGACACACTCCAAGCTACTTTAATTAACAGGGTTATAAGAGACTAGATAAATAGACAGAGTTAAACAAGTGCTTGTGTCCTCTGTAAAAGGGTTATATTGCACAGTGATTGCGGGGGGACATGGGTGGTGATGGGAGAGGTCAGTTTGGATGCTCTTTGCAGTTCCAGGTGCTTGTGGTTGGGACTGGGGCAGCTTAACGGAGGAAGAGATGAGCAGTACATCCAGGGAAGTGGTGGTGAAGATTTGTAGGCAAAGGGCTGTACATCATTTTTCTGAGCTGGAGAACTTGGAGAATGTAGTAAAACTGATGAAGAAAGAGCTCACAAGAACAGAGGCAAATATGAAAGGATGTGAGTGTGAGGAGCAAGCACTCAAGCATCAATTGTAATGATAGAACAATTTAAAAGTTTTACCTGCACATACTTTCCTCAATGCCACTGAGCATAAAAAAATACATGAGCTTTAAAGTAGACCAGTTGCTCTTCAAAATCATCTTGTTTAATTGAGAATTATGATTTGTTAAAACTCCCCAATCATCAAATGTTCCTTTTAAACTTTCTCTTGTATGACTGTTACTTACAATAGGCAATCTTTAAATTGCCTAGTGATTTAAAATGAAATATAGGGGCATGGAACCAAGTACAAATATTTCAAATAAAAGAAATTATTACTTGCAGAAAAATGTTTCTAGGATATTGGAGTCATAATTGCCAAAATCTGAGTATCCTTTTAAGATATTGACTTAGTAGAATTTGCGGTATATGCATATATATACTTATACTGTATATATCCTTTGAATATATACTGTATATATCCTTTGAATATATATTCATAGGATATATACATATCATATATCCTTTGAATATATACTGTATATATCCTTTGAATATATATTATTCAAATATATATTGATATCATATATCCTTTGAATATATACTGTATATATCCTTTGAATATATATTCAAAGGATATGTATATATACATATGTATATATCCTTTGAATATATATATATATATATATA
>NW_026000037.1:7851429-7863279 GCF_001458135.2 Marmota marmota marmota
TATATATATATATATATATATATATTAATCAAAGATATGCCATTGGATATTCTACAATGTTTACCTAGATAGGGATAATTTTGTCCATAGTTCTAACTACCTTATTAAATTCTTTAAGGCCAAGTAAATTCCCAGTATGCCCCCAAGTGTGGAATTAAACCATGTCAAAAGTTTTAAGAGAATTTTTAGCATAGACTTGTGAGCTTGTCACATTCTATTCATAATGTAGCAAGATTAAATTGTATATTATCATCTAATTGAGAGAAAAGGAGGAAAAAGAAAAAGTTTAAAATAGAATGGTCTCTCATTATTCTTGTGTTTCCTTGACTCTTGTTCCTCTAGGACATCTGAAGATATTTAGTTTCATTGTTCTCAGAGTAGCTCATGAATATTTCAGTTCCAAATGGTTGAGTGTTCTTTCTGCTAGTCCATTTAAATTGCAGCATTTTTTTTTGTATGTGTGTTGCTGGGAAACTTGGTGATTTAGGGTTTTTACCTTCTTTTTAAAAATGAAATAATAGACTGCACAGAGACTCTGATGGTTATGTTTAAGGTTGCCAAAGAATGGATTTACTGCATGTTTCTTTAGTAATAAACCAGTATTTTAATAATCATATGGAATAATAATGCTCAAACATTCAGAGCATCGTTGCTTATGAAAAGAGGTTTGCATCCACCATTCCCTACTTTCTTCTGTAAGATGTTTCCTCTGTGTGTCTTCACATAAGTCTTTTGAAACTGCTGAGAGTATATGGAGAGTCTCCTCCTAATTGCGCTCACTTGGGGTTTTATGTGAAATAATCACAAATATAGACGGCCTCCAAGTCCAGGCTTTTTGATGTTGATGAAGTTTGATCTGACAGGAATTACTATAATTAGTGCATGCAGCACATTTTTATACAAAAATTCTGATTCTCACTTCTCTATATACAATTAAGATTGAATAAAAGGGCAAAGATATTATGGTTCCATGTTCATACATCCAGAACATTGACAAACTAAATTAAATCCTCTGAGCATTATTAAAAACTAGTCACCTTGGTGTACATTTTATATCCAGGATCAAATACATAGCCAAATGCCTCTTATTTTCAAATATGACATTTTTAAATATGAAGGAAAAAAATTAAATACAAAATTATATTTTAAGTTGCGTTCATTAAACATGTACACACACACACACAAACACACACACACGCACACACACACGATTTTGGTGGTTCTACAATCAAGTTTCACTCTGTGATAATAGTGGCATAGTGATAATCTGTGGCTCATACACATGGTCCCCAAGATGTCATTGAATTGACATGACTACCATTTACATAAGGCTCAAAGACATGATATTACCTTTTGCTATTTTAAGAAACTAGGTGAAAATTTTATCCTCAGGTTATAAAATTAAGGAAATAACTTATAACAGTTATAAAAGTAGTTCAGGGTTTTACAAATATCATTTCTTACAAGGATACAGAGGATAAAATCAGGGATGTACTTTTACATAACTTATTTAATATATTTTTATTAGTCAAAAGGGAACAATGGATCTATAGAAAAATATTTTTGGGGGGAAAATAGAAAAACAAACTTGTTGGCTGTATGAGATGTCCTTTGGTCAGTGTTCTGAACTTGGGTTTCTTCAGAGGCCATGGAAGGTGTGTTGACAGAGACTTGTTATCAGCTCTTGATGCAGTATAAGCACTGTGACTATTGTAGGATATGTAAGCTGAACGCCATTTCCTCCTGTCCCATGGTATGAGAGACAGGCATCTCAAAGGAACCACTTTATTTAAGTAGCGATGCTAGGGGTGTTAGAGAGACAAAAGTTTAGAATCTTGCATAACTTTTATGGATTCAATAATTGGTCCTTCTGGGACCTTTCATGTATAAATTTAAAATCCATTCAATTGCTGGAGAAAATGCAGCATCACCAATTTTAGCTTCTAATTAATTTTGGCTACCATGTTTCATAAAATCAAAATTCTATAGAAGGTAGGAAATCAAGAATATAAGATCACCTGAACACTTACCCCCCTACACACACAATGATCAACACATCTTAGGTAAAGTAAGAAGAACATACAATTGAATATCTGACTTTGTTTACATGAAATTTAAAAATGTGTTTAGAGTACTCAGAATACCAAATATTTAATAGATTAATGTGAAATAAGGTATTAAATTATAATGGTGATATGAAGAAATTGCAAAAAAAATAATAAATTAAAGTTTTCAGCCATTTTAGAATCTATTAAAAGAAATCAAAAGTAAGGAGATGATGATCCATCTGCATGGGAGAAATATGCAGCTATCATTAAGATCTACACTCAGTAAATATGAAAAGATGATATAAATGTCCTATGGCAAATGCTAATTATATGGCTCTCTTATGATTCTCTATTCCAAAACCATTTTTTTTCCACTTGGTAACTTATCTTTAGTGAGAAAAATAGGTTGACTGGCATATTCAAGTAATCTTATGGTCCTGGTAAGTTTTTCCTGGTTTGATTTCCTAGATGATGAACATGTAAAATTCAATGACTGAAAATCCATCTGGATGCTGAGAAAATTGTATAATTACTAAATTCTCTATTCTGTTTTTCAAAGCAGACACACATATATGCCCACCTAATTGAAGAGCAATATTATCTTACCCCACTTAAAATGGCTTAATAATCATGAAATGATCTGTATTATCACGGCTGAGCTGAATAAAAGACCATGCTCTAATAACATCTGCATGAAAAATCTGATTCTTTCAAGCACATTTTTTTAAGAGCACAGGCTTAATCCAGAGATGTGTGAAAGAGCATCAGGGGAAAGTTTGTTACTGGCAATTGCATCTGATGTCTCTGAAGTGTCCAGGCATGTGTGCAGGAAGAATATCATTCTGTCCTCATTTCCTTTGCTAGCACCAACAGCAGGCTGCTGGTTTTCAGATAATTATGGATTTCATGATGAAGGAAACAGGTATATATATATATATATATATATTAAATAAAATGAGATGAAGGGGCCAGAGTCTGGAAGGTTGTATAATGTGGTGTGACTGCTCTCAAGAGCACAGCTAGCTGAAATCAAATATACTGGCTACTAACAAAACTGGCAAAATGAAGAAAATATAGCTGTGAGTCCTGGCAGGGTGTTCTGAAGTGTGTGATTTTGTGTGTGGCGGCTTTGCTCAGGGGGATGGGCCATGTTGGGTTAACCTGCTGGTCTGAGGTCAATAGCAGGCAGCTGTTCACCAAGACACCCAATGCTTCACTGTTTAAAGGTGATTTCATGGAATGGGTGACATTTGATCTTTATAATATACTACATGATATTATCATTCCACAGAAGAAGCCAAAAAAACAGAGTTGAAATGACAGTAGATAGACTTATGTGGAAAACCTGGGGCCGGAGCTAGGTCTTCTATTCAAGCACTTTAATATTTCTTGCAGTTCAGCTTTATGTAAATTAGAAATATTTTATTTATTAATGTTTTGGTAGACAGCAAAAAGTGAATTATTTAAAAATTCTCCTTAGTGTATGTAAAAAAGACTTATGGAAATCCATATTTAATTAAGAACAACTTAATAGTAAATACTATTAGGACAATAATAGACAATACTAAATATTAAATGTGAAAGAGAGACACTATTATTTGAGAAGATAATTGAAATTATAAATAATAATGGAGAGATTATACTTGTTAAAGAAATAGTTTAAAGGATAATATTCCATGATTATTAAGCCATTTTAAGTGGGGTAAGATAATATTGCTCTTCCATTAGGTGGTCTTTTCAGTGAGTGTTGATGGGGAAGAGGTGGTAGAAGTTTGGTAATGGGAGCAATGACTTTTTAAACGGTTATTATAACAATTTATCTGCAAGATTATAAAAATCAAAGCACTATGGAAAAGTACTAGATGTAAAGTTTGCAAAATTATAAGTTATTCTGTAGAGGTAACCACTTTGAGCCCTATTTCTATTTAGTTATTCCAGTCTGTTCTTTATAACTCAAAACAATACACTTATACCCAAGGGTAATATTTAATATTCTTAACAACCAGCACAGCACAAACACATCCCCATCTGAGTGAATGCTCACTAGTCCTGAACTCATGCCAATATATGCCTCCTGAGTATCAGCTCTGTTTATATCTCAGTTGCTTAATTTATCGAGTAAAAGCAATTATCTAGAAATTTGCATCAAAAACATAAGCAATTTAGTCATAAGAGGACTTTCTCCCCTCACATAAACTCCCTTCATTTTACCTATGAGCTTTTGTAGGTTAACTTTAAATTTTATTGTGCTTTTTTTCCATAATCTAATGTGTAAGTAAATATTTTAGGAATGACAGGAAATAATTATATTGTCTATTTTGTGATCTCTCTGCCATGCAGTTTCTTTATTATTTACCTTAAGTTTTCTGAAGCCATATTTTCCACTTACCTATTCTTTCATGGACCAAATCAGCTACAATGATTTCTTTCTTACCTCTTGTGTTTTTGGAGGATTTGGAGATATATTATCTGTTCTTTGTTCTATATTATGCAATTGTGGTATTTATAAAGCATAGATATTTCCTATGAATTGAATATTTTATCAAAAAACTGTGAGAAATTTGGGGGTCCTTAATAAAAACCTGGATTGTAATGAAATTATAGCCATTGTATTATGCCTTTAACATTTGCTTTGACTTTTATGAATCTTTTGCTTAAAGTGGGTCTTGTACTAATAAAAATTGATATGTATTGTGCTTCCACTCTCAGATAACAGATCAGATGTATTCTCATCCTTACATTCTCATCCTTTAAGTGTAAATAAAAATTCTTCAATATATATATAAAACAAACATAGGAACAGTGGAAAGAGGAAAGATTAGCTCAGAAATTTAGAATTCAAGGAGTATATGGTGGTAAGTTCCCTGGATATTCTTAATGACTCATGTACTCTAGACATGGAGCTCAGGAAGCCAGAAGACTAGGCATTCCAAGAGGGGAAGACAAAAGAAAAGGCCTTCCCCCAACTCCACCCACATACTCTCAATTTCTAGGCAAAGGACTAGGAAAAAAGGAGCCTCATAGAGTCAGAAAATTTGCAGACAGTAACCACTGTAACCACAGGAAACAGCAAAAATAATTACAGTCTAACTTCTGCTCAGAGTAACAAGGAATGAGTAAGGAGGCTAGACTTCCTACTAGGCTGTATGACTCACCCCAACTTCTCCCTGGCTTCTGTGGAAACTGAGCCCAGGGATGAGACTTTTATCTCCATTACTCGCCTGCAGTGTCCATGGAGATCACTGAGCGCTGGTCTTTCCTCTCCACCTTCCATAAGGAAGTTCCTGTCTCCATCTATCCTGGCTGATGTGGCATCAGAGAAAACCTAGGGAGTTACTGCCCCGGAATAAGAAAGCAACACCCCTCTTGTCACTGAAGGCCATCATGTTGGGAACAGTAATGATGTAAAACAACCCCTCTCAGCCAAGTCCATGTATGTGCAATGTCTATGCAGGTTTAGTAGAGAGCTGGAAGTCCTGCACTTCAGGAAGGAACTAGAAGTCTCTACCTGCCTTGTCAACTGAGCCTCAGTGTTTATCACACAATGTAACAGTATTAATGAGATAATGCTCTTCCTCTGCTAGAATTGTAGCAGAGGAAAATAACAGAAGATTTAAACAGTATCCAGAATTTGATAGCATGATCTTCCAAATATCAAGGTTTCAATGAAAACATATGTATCAAAACCAACAAAATAATTTTAAAAGGAGATACCTCCATGTCCAGGTGTATTGCAGCACTATTGACAAAAGCCAAGATATAACAATAGTCTAGGTAACCATGAACAAAGAAAATGTCTCTCTCTCTCTCTCTCTCTCTCTCTCTCTCTCTCTCACACACACACACACATAATGTGTACATAAAAAAACTATTATTTAGTCATAAAAAAGAAATGAAATCCTGTCACTTGAAGCAAGATGTATGGAACTGTAGGTCATCATGCTAAGTAACATAAATCTGATACAGAAGACAAGCATCAAATATTCTCTCTTATATGTGCAAAAATAAATAAATAAATAATAAATAAGTTGACCTGAGAGTAAAAGAGGAATTACTAGGGATTAGAACATGTAGGACTAGGGAGTTGGAAGCAGGGTAAAGGCAAAGGAAAGGTGGATGGATGTGAATAATTCAAAATGTGTGCACATTATTCTCTGCAATAAAAATAAACTAATTTATAAATAATATATGTTTGGAGGAGAAGAAAAATTTTCAGATATTACAGTTACTTCTGTTTTAATGGGATAATACTATTGCCCAAATGTCAAACTGGGAAAGGGAACAGAAGCAAGAATAGAAGGAAATAAAAAGAAAGAAGGAAGGATGGAAGGAAAGAAAGAAAGAGAAGGAGAAATAGAAAGGGCTCTTCCCTCTCAGAAAGAGAAGAATTGAGGAAGGGGAAAGAAGGAAGAAACAAATGAATGAATAAATTAATCTCCAAAGCAATATCCATCATAATTAAAGAGATACAAATTGATAACAAAATATTAACAAATAGATTTAATTATTGTATAAAAGGACCTATACACTGTGATTGGTAAACAAATTAGGTTCATTTTTTAAAACTAAGCTATTTAGTGCACTGTATCAACAGCATGAAGAAGGAAAAATCACATGATCACATCAATTATCGATTGTAGAAAAATTATTTGATATGAATCAATACCAAGTCATGAAACTTTTAGAAAAAATAGTGGGAAAGTACTTCATCTTGATAAAGAAGATCTACTTAAGTCCTGCCACCAATGTTGTCCTGAGTGCTGAAAGGCAGATTGCTTACTTCCTGAAGGGAAGAAACATAAATGTCTACTTTTACTTTCATTCAGTCTAGACAGTTTAATAAGATGAAAGAAAAGAAAATAAAAAGGCATACAGATCAGATTTTCCTATTTGCAGATAGTATTATTATTATGCAGAAAATACCAACTATTCCTCTCTCTCCCTGTCTCTCTGGTGCTGGTCCAGGGTCTCATGCATGCAAAGTATTCACTCTACAACTGAGTTATACCCCAACTACAAAATGTGCTTGGAAAAACAAAACATCTAAATTGAATTCAGCAAGGTCACATGATACACTATAAATCTTCAAAAATCAATGGTTTATACCTTTGCCAGCAAAAATATGACTACTGAAATTAAAAATGCAACACAATTAGCGACAGCTCAAAAAAACCCACTAAAATTTCAATTTAACATTATGAAAGCTTCAAAATGCTGATAAAAGAGATAACTTGAGACCTAAATGAAAAGAAATATGCCATGCTTACAAATTTGATGATCAAACATACTAAATATGTCATTTTCCTCAATTTTGTGAACAAGGTTATCTTCTACTAACCATATCATATCTGACATGTTTTGATTACCTTTGTTACAGAGAACAGAGCAAGAGAGTTTTATTGTTTTCATATAATACCAATAGATGCCCAAATAGTGGATAAAATACAATAAAAATGCTTAGAGTTTGTTTTGTTGTTTCCAAATTTTTATCTTTATCAAAAAATATCTTGCATACACATTTACATATTTATAAAATATATATTATATTTATACATTTATATATAATTGTATTAAGGTATCATGGTTTTGATAAAATATATAAAAATTTGAAATAGAAAAAATATAAATATACATAATTAATTATATAAATATTTATATTTAGTTTATTATTCTACTTCACAAAGTACATATTATTGCATATAATCTTCTTGATTATTTAAAAGTTTTGCCAGATTTCAGGTAGGCTTGATAGTTTTTGTTGTTCTTTTCAGACCTCATTTTGCAATTACAATCACATGCAATTAAAATATTTTAAGTGTATCTTGTAGTTTACTTTTGCATATTTTATTACTATTTTTTTGAATATCATGCATTTAAATTACATGTTAACTGCAGTATATTTCAATGTACTGAAAAGAACAGAGTTCAAGGACCTAATATCCAACCTCTCTCCCATTTCTTTCTTAAGATTTATCAGGTTGCACGAAAGAAGAACAACAATTGAGCATCTGACATGTAAAATCTTTGACAGCACAAAAAAAAATGCTGGGTTTTATTCCTTTTTATTTTTTAATATGAAGCATATATACACATTTCTCAAACTTTTCTCCTATATTCTAGTAAGTAACTTGCAAACACTGGGAGATAAAACCTCTATTTTGGACACCCTTGACAAAGGCCAGAGATGAAATAGGAATAGTTAGAGAGATGAGATAAATTATGGCATATTTGGAATAATCTTCATAAAGGACAGGATGGCAAAGCTGGACATAAGTGGATCTGTCTACCTTAAAATAGGGGAGAAACAGAACAGTAGTGAAAAACTTTCAATGATCAGCAGCACAGGTATGAGTTAGCAGCACGAAAGAGACTGCCTGAATGGAGAGGAGATCCTTGTTATGGGTGCAGTGACTCTTCACAATAAAACTTAACCTCTCACAAAAATATCCTTTCAGGATCAGCAAACGCCCCGATGTAGCTGTTCTCCTAGTAGTAACTGCAGATTTCCTTGCACAAACTCATAAATCAACAAATATGATGATAATCGCTTTTGGAGAAAATATTAAAAAGAACTGAGCACTTCTTTTTAAAAACCTACTTCTGAAAATTATGTGGAAATTACAGAGTGAGTTGTGTTTCTCTTCAAAGGAGCAGAGAAGTGTAAGCCTTGGTGCTTTCTAATAAGACAACCCAAATATGTTAGTGAATAACAGTTCTGTCAGAAGTTTAGTCTTTGCATAAATAATGGTAAATTTCATCAAAACAGGATGAAGATGGTAAAGATATGGAACACACACAAAATCAACAATGGAACAGAGATCTATCATCCTGCCCAACAACGTGAGCATTGAGTTTCACACAGGGATGAGAGTGAGATCAGCAACATTGATAGGAAAAAACGTGACCGTACAACAATTTGCAACTATTAAATTTGTGAATTATTAAAAGTTATTTTACCCTTTTAAAAGAGTATTGTTTAGTTAGAATTTAGTTATGGAGACTGAATATAAAATACTCAAATTCTGGAGAACAGTAATTGATCATAAGCAAGCCAGCCCATAGATTCAGAAAAGTCATATTAACTGAAAAGTGTTTTCAATCTCTTGTGGTTAACAAATATAATTCTCAAATTTATTATTCATTTTAGAATTTTATATTTTCCTGAATCAGTGGCCACAGTAAACCTTGTGTAAAAAAAAAAAATCCCTCCATATTTGTTAATGGAAATTCCCTTTGCAGATGAAAGTGTACTTCCTGGAGCCCCTTAAGTTAGATATCATTTGCAGCTATTAGGCTTCAAGATGAACATCTATGATAAATCTTTATGAACTGAAGAAGAATCCAATCAGGCTTTTAAAAGAGTTTTAATATCTGTTCATTAAAATGATAAATGACTTAAAGAGATTGAAGGTAACAAAGAAAGACATCAGCTCCCAGCTGAGAACATAATACTAAAAGGAAGTAGAAAGGTCCAGCAACCACAGATACATTTAACAGAAGATGTTTCAACCTGGAGCACTTCTGAGGACATACTCTGCAACTAGACAGGGCTGTGATTTGCTGTGAGAAGAATTATGCTTTGAATAATTGGAAGAGTTCACAGGCTTCAGAGGAGTGCATTGCTTAGAAGCATGTATTATTTAGTATCAGTGCTAAAATCGTGAAAATCTGACCTGTGATTCCAATTTTCATCAGCCCAACAGAACTGGTATCAATTTTTGGAACTTAATAGCCTTCAAGTATCTCTTTCTTAAATCATCAAGCCTTGACTAAACATTTTTAAGTGTCCATGGTACATTGTGTAATATAGAACCAACTATGACCACACTAAACAGAAACTTGTCCCTCAAATGGTGACAAGTCACATTAACTGCCACATATGTACACAAGAATTTATTAGAGTTTTTTCATTCATTTTGATTTCTCTTCAAAATTTTAAATTAAATATCTTGTCATATGTCTTTATTTTAATTACATTAAAATATCTGTCTATCTATCTATCTATCTATCTTTATAAGTCTCCAATAATATAATTGAGCATATAATTGAGATGCAAGTCTAGACAGTAGGTAGGTATTCCAGGCTGTCAGTCAGGCCTGCTGGTTTGGAGAGGAAGGGGACCCTGTAAGAATGTTAACACTAGGAGATAATTACTCTATCCCCAGGGTAATTTCTGCCCTAAGAGATTTCACACTTATTTCTGTATTGCCTTTGACTATTGTCAGAATGATGATGCTCTAAGAATTACTTTTTTGGCGGGTGGGGGATACTGGGGATTGAACTCAGGGGCACTCAACCACTGAACTACATCCCCAGCCCTATTTTGTATTTTTTAATTTAGAGGCAGTGTCTCACTGAGTTGCCTAGCAGCTCACTTTTGCTGAGGCTGGCTTTGAACACAATCCTCCTGCCTCAGCCTCCCACTTCACTGGGATTACACATGTGTGCTACTGTGGCCTGGCGAGATTTGCTTAAAAGAGGAAATTGGTAAATATAGGTGAATAAACAAAGGAAAAAAAATCATCAGCAGACTATGATAAGATAAACATGTATACTCTAAACTCTTAACAACAAATGAAATTCAAAACAAAGGAGATGATAAATGTTATGAAATAAAATATTTGCAATGAAAAACAAGAAACAGAACAGTTGAGACAAATATAAAAGATAACACGATGAAAAGATTTAAATTCAAGCATAAACACATTATATGTAAATAAATACTAAAAGGCAGACATTGACATTTCAGATAAAAAGAAAAAAATGACTGTATGTTGACTTTGATAAACACATTTTAAATGTTAAGACCCACATAGTTTGATGACAATATGGCAGAAAAATACACATGCCAACACTAAAAGAAAGGTAGAATGACTCTATTCACATCAAGGTAGATCTGAGAGTGAGGTATATTCCTGGGGATAAAGAAGTCCATTTCATAATAATAATGGAGTCATTGCCATTAGTTCAAGTATAGACAAGAGTGTGGAACAACTGGAATGCTGATTCACAAACAGTGAGAGTTTAAGCTGGTACAATGAGAACAACCAGCAAAATCTAATGCAGATGAGCATGTAATTTATGACACAACCATTGCCATTCCACACATACATTAATTTGTTGAGCTGCACATTTATCTCTCTCTGTGTGTATAAAGAAAAAATATTATATAAACATATACTCTTTTATTTTTACTTCTTGTAGGTTGAGTGTGAACAGGCTGTTGAATTTCCTAACAGTGGAATTTGATCTTGTCTTTCAAATTCCTGCTTAGAAAAAGTTAAAGGTGGAGAAGAAAAAATTTTTTTTTTCTTTTTGAGTTATTTATTTCCTAGTCCTACCTGCCTAAGCCAAATTGGACCCATTGTGTCCTTGGATCTTGCTGGTTCTCTAGGGCACAGAGACAAAATGCCAGTACAAAGCACTGGAACTCAGAGACCTCCTGACACTCTCTGCCCCATCTCTCCCCTCCCTTTAGCCCACAGGCATTTATTTTTCACTACAGATTATTCTTTCATTATTCTTGTTTCTCTTTTTTTTATTTTTTAATTTTTTATTGTGGGTTGTTCAAAACGTTACAAATTTCTTGGCATATCATATTTGACACTTTGATTCAAGTGGGTTATGAACTCCCACCTTCACCCCATACACAGATTGCAGAATCACATCAGTTACACATCCATTGATTTACAAATTGCCATCCTAGTGTCTGTTGTGCTCCGCTGCCTTTCCCATCCTCCACCCTCCCCCCTCCCCACCTCTCCCCTCCCCTCCCCTCCTCTCTCTCTACCTCCTCCACTGT
>NW_026000037.1:7868037-7893899 GCF_001458135.2 Marmota marmota marmota
GATCCTCGTGCGATGGAAATCCTTCCTCCAGGTTCCGGAGCACCCCACTATTGCTGGAAATTCCTAACAAGATATCCTTTAGCCGTCCTGACTTGTCATACTCCCACACAGTGAAGCAGCACACGGGGGCAATGCACTCCCCTCGCCGCCATCTTCCTTCTCCCCTGGAGAAGAAAATTTAAGATCTAATGTGTTTTCTCAAATCCCTCGAAGTTATTGGAAAATCAATTTCTTTACTGTTCTCTGGAAATTCTGTTGAAGAAAGATTGGCCATTGAAAATATATGCAGATTTTGTCTTTAGGCTGTGGGGTGTTACTGAAAAGTTAGACTTGATTAGCATAAAAATGAAGCCCACATTTAAAAACGTAAAGGAGAGCCTAAAGTACTCAGAGAGAAACAAAATACATAGCACAAAACATAAATATATGTTTAGGTTTATGCAGTACTTAATTCATATGGTTAAACTGGTGTGCTCCTGAGTTGCTGGGATTGAAAGATGAAATTCTCACCATAATTTCCTAAGAGTTACCATCTACCTTCTTTTTTTTTTAATTTGAGGTTTCAATCAGAAACAGGTTTTCCCCAAAAGTACATTATTGTTTCTTTCTTGCTCTAACAGCAATAAATACTAATTACAATAATGATTCTGTTAGGTAAAAAAGATGATCAAGTTGATGGGAAAGAAGGGATTTTCTGGTTAACATGATGTTTTAATGGTTTTCTTCCGCTGATGTAATGAGGACCTTATATTTAGTGACTTAAAACAGTAGATATGCATCTTACAGTTCTGTAGCTGGCACAGGCTCAGATCCAGGTCTGCAGGGCCCAACGCCTTTCTACAAACTCTAGGGTGAATCTGTTTTTTGCCTTTTCTAATTTCATTCCTTGGTGCACAGTTCCTCTCCCAGCTCTGAAGACACCTCATAACCAACTACTCTGACTTATTTTGTGTCCCTTTCCCCTTTTAATGACACCTGGAATGACATTAGATCTAGCTGGATCCTCTTGGAAACTTTTTATCTTAACATTGGTTGATCAGAATATTAATTGATTTACAAAAGCAGGTCCCCTTAGACATGCAATGTAAGGTATTCACAGTCTCCAGGGATAAGGACATGATGCTTCTGGGACACCATCAGTATGTCTACCACACAGGAAGTAGGAAGAAACTACTTTGCTGAATTTTCAGGGACAGAAATCCACATAGAACAATGAAGACACAGCAACTGAAGCAAACTTTGAGTAGTTTCTTGAAGCTATTCCTCATTACTCAGGCTCCTTTCCAGTTCGGATTTCGTAGGTATTTCCTTCTGTAATTCTCTTGCACATCTGACTCCACCTTGATGTGTGCTTCTTCAAAGGACCCCAACTGGGGTCCTCAGTACAGCTGGTACTGAGAGGGATTCTGATAAAACAAGCAGTAATTTACTTATTGACAAATTGCCAGGAAAGCTCTCTTAGAAGATTAATCATTGGCATGAGATGGCATACATGGTGATTGCTGAGGTTTACCAGTGTCAACTGAGGGACATAGTTTATGGAGTAGAATGTTTTTGCTGGTATAACCACCCAGGTATTTAAAACATATGCTGGAAACAATATTTACAGCAGCATCAAAGTTGGCTGATCATGTACAGGGAGAAGAATTTCAGAACCAGAGAAGAATCTGTACACATACAAGTTCCTTCTATGTGATTTCATTTTCCTGACTCAATCTCTTGGTTCATATTATGATAACTTATTGATATGCAGGAATTGAATTAATCTAAATTAAGCTGCCATAGAAGAGGAAATTGAAACAGTGAATATCTGATGTAACAGAAACTCTAGTATGATCATTGATTATGAGATATATTTCCTTTAGCTTTCTTAGTATAAACTGTGTGAACATTAGAATCAGATGCAAACAGAATAGATATGATAATCATCATAAGGTCTAAATGTGATTAAAAATACTATGAATATATAATTTTAGATGGACAGAAAATCCTTCAAACCTTTCATAGAAACAAACAAAACGTCGATTTGGTAGAAGTAAAAACTTGAAGGTTTTCACTGATTTTCAAATCACATATCCTTACATTGTTAATAGATTTTTCTTTGGTTCTCAGGATTTATTTGAATCTACCTCTTTATCATTATCATCTATTTCAAATAGAGCATCTATGTTTTCTCAGACCTACATAGTGGCATAACATTGCACAAATAGACCAATCATTCATTCAGTAGATGGATATAGTTAGTTATGAGTATGTGTGTATTCCATGTAGTAAACAAAACTCCTAAAATATCCAAGAAAAAGAAAAGGAAGTACCTTGTAGCAAAGAAGAAAATATAGTAAGGTTTCACATTGTAATGACAAAATCGATAAATTTGAAAATAAGCCAATAAATCATACAGCTACAGGGAAAATTTAGGTTCATGTATTCAACAATTTCATATCTCAGATGATGAGACTAGAATGTTAAGTGTTTACTTCTGATCCATTTTTGCAACTAGCTGGTGGAAGGGCTAGGCACTTGTGAAAATTTGAATGATTTTGTATTTTTTTTTCTTATTCTCAGAGATCAAATAGAATCAAGTTGCTTGAGGAAGTAATGTGATTAAAGTGCAAAATTTTTAGTTTTTCTGTGGACACTTTACCATCTAACTTCTAATTTCTTATTTGTGACATTTAATGAGAAATATTCTATGCTTTCAATTGGTTGTTTTATACAGTGATAATAAGTTGTGATATTATAGAAAAAAACAAATGATTATTTTTCTGCTCCTCTTGATAGAACAAGGCAGAAGTTCTGAGTCCATGACTCTAACATTTTCTGAATAACTTAAAAACTTAAGCACATTTGAAAAATACAACGTGAGAGTCTGAATTCACTCACTAAGTTCTGATCATGCCAGACCAAACAATAATACCATTTTTCCCTACTAATTCTATCAACATGTAATAATACCAGCAAACAAAAATGGTATGTATATATGCAATAAATTTCCATTATAATAGTTCTGTGAAATGTCAATTTCATGCCATGGGCAATGATAAGATCGATTTCGCATTTCAGAAAAATTCTGATAGTCAAGAAAAAGCATGGGATTCTATATCACTGCTAGATGATATGTCAATAGGCTTTTGAAATAACAGGAAGGGAATGGAGTGAACTTGATTTAATTCAATATCAGTGGGGATGAAAAAAATTAGAATTAGTATAGTAATGGTGTGGAATTGAATATTTAATTCTAGGGCTCAGCAAAGCCTCCACTAAACATGCCTGTGTGATGGCGATGCAATTCGAGTCAGTAGTGCATGGGGATGGATAAGATTGCCCACAGATAAACTCAAGGATCACATAATGTTAGACTAAAATAGGTCCCACCATAGAGAGAAAAAGTATACAAAAAGAAGTAAGGAGGAGAATCAAAAGGATGATGTATCAGAGAAGCCACCAACACAAAGATGCATAGGAAGAAAGGAGAGGACACTGTCCACTGTTGCTGACCCTGAGAGGCAGCACTATTGCTGCTGCAGCCTGCCCCTTTATTCCGATGTCTTGTAGCCCGCAGTTGAGCATCTGTTGTCCTCCATACAACACACCTCAAAGGCCTTGGGTTTCATCTCACACGTTCTATTGCTGCATGAGTTTGGCCTAACTTTCGTAACTTCTCTAATCTCCATTTTCCTTTTATGGAAAATATGATTACTTTAGAGTAGCAAAATGCAAATATCCTTCATCGGATCGTTGCTAGGATTACATGACGTACTGCAGGCAACATATTCTATGGGACATACGTGGTAAGCCCTGACAGGTCTGTAGCAATTTAATCAACATTATGTCCTATTACCTTGCCCTTTAATACCACCCAGGACTTGATTCCTTGCATTTCTTTAGTTATCTCATCTCACTAGCCATTTTACTATATTTCTGCTATTTTAATCTGTTGACATATCATTCCAACGGTGACTGTTTCCATGTGGTTTCATCATGCTGTAGTTTATATCAGTAGATAGACGAGTAAGAATGCATCTTTTATTAGAAATACCACCATCTACACCTGTCTTGTCTTTAATGTGATTTATCATGTTATATTAGCAAATTACCACAGTAACTAAATTGTCATTAGGACATAGGGAAGAAGAGTCAAGGGGCAGATGTTCTTAAATGCCTCAGTTCCTCACTGAATTACATGGGAATGGAACTAATAATTCTAAAATCTGCTTATTGGGTTTGTAGCAATAACACATGGATGAAAATGTAATTTTCCCTGCACATAAAAAAATCCATGAAAATCAATGTTCCACTTAATTTCACTGAAATATTCTTAATCATAGGAGAAGTAAAAAAGGAATACTAATAAAACTCCAAATGCTACTTGACATGAAGATATTGCCATATTAAAGAATCCATATGCCACTCATGATATAAGAAAGATGAGTTGTTAAAAAGCAAATTAGATCTTTGTCTTGCACAGATCAAAGAACCTCTAGGAGAATAATATAATAATGTTGTTTTCTATGTAGAAAATTAAATAGCTGATGTGCCTTGTCTGATACACTAAATTATGAGAACTGAAAGAAATAAAGGAAAATACTTTTAATTAAGTATATAATCTTTAGGAAATCAATGATGGAAGATGACAATAAAAAACTGTTGTGGAAGGATACAGGCTTTAGAATTTTGATGTATTTTATTGTTTTGAGTTTTTACAGCACTTACAAATTTTAAATATTTTACAAAAATTGACATTCCCATTTCCTTTCACTCCATTTATTTGGATTTCATTAATTTCATTCAAAATTATTTTTCTTTTTCATAGTGTAGGTTTTAATTTTTTTTAAATTTACATGTAATTATTTATTTTTTTGATTCTATTGCAAACATTTTTCCTTAGTATTATTCTCAAATTGTTCTTTGCCAGTATGTAAAAATGCAACTGATTTTGTATAACTCTTTATTCTGAACAACAATCTATTCCTGTTTTATTTCTGATCTTAGAGAGTGAACATCTGATTTTACAATTAGGGTATAGTATTAGTTATTGGTACTTTTGGTAGATCTTTTTTTTTTTTTTTTTAGGTTTGAAGCAGTTTCCTTCCTAGTTTCTAATTTGTTGACTGTTTTATTGGGAAACATTGCTGAATTTTGTCAACATATTTTCTATAGAAATATAACAAATGTTTTTACTTTGTATGATAGGCATGATATATTAAATTATTTGATTTTTACATATTAAGATTAACTCTGAATATCTTGGATGAATCTCAATTGTTTATGGTTGATAAACCTTTTTATATGTTTCTGACCTCAACATACTTGTATTAGGTTGAGAATTTTTATGTATACATTCCTCTCGTCTCTTGGTCTTTTTATCCCCCTGTGATATCTCTGTCTGATTTTATTAACAGGGTAATTTTGACTAAAGAATTGGAAATTTTTTTCAATTTTCTTTGTTTCATAAAGTAATGTTCTTTAATGTTTTGTAGAAAAACAGATTTTATGACAGTATATGATCTATTTTATAAAATATTTTATGCTTTCTGGAAAGCAAGTTACATTTTGCTGTTTGGTGATAGAAAGCTCTATAGATGAGTCCCAGTTTAGTTGGTTTATAATGTTTTTCAACTATTCTATTCCTTATTAATATTCTGCTGAATTGTTCCATCCATTATCAAAAACTGAGGTGTTAAGTTCTCTAGTATTATTGTTAAATTGTCCATTTCCCCTTTGTTTCTATTAGTTTTGCATTATGTATTTTGAGACTGTGTTGTTAGGTGCATATGTGTTTATAATTATTTTATATTGCTGATACTAAACACATCTATTATTGTAAAAGCCTCTGTTGATATTAAGTAACATGTTTTTTTAAAGTCTATATTATATGCTCTCAGTAGAGGAATTCCAAATTTGTTATGATTTCTATTTGCATGCCATATCTGTTTCCATTTTTTCAATTTAACCCATTTATACATTGGAATCAATAATATGTTTTTTTTTTCAGACCACATATTGTTGAATCTCATTTTTGTTTAGTCTGATAATTTTTGAATTTGGTCAGTCATTCAGCCCATTTATATCTGGAGTTATTAACATAGTTATATTTACATTAGCCATTTTACTTTTCTATGTCCTATGTGCTTTATGGTTATTTCTGTATTCCTCCTTTTATTTATTTATTTACTTATTTATCTATTCATTTTTGCATCAAATGACTATTTTCCATCAAATCATTTTAATTCCTTACTAGTTTTTTCAGTATATTTTGGGGAATTATTTCTTTAGTGATTGCTCTGAGACTTATGCATCTTAACATAGTCTTCTTCAGATTTATATTACCTTAATTTCAGTGAGGTATAGAAACATTATTTCTATACAGGTCTATTCTTTCTTACCTTTCTGTGGCATTAATTGTTATTGAAAGGATTGTTCTCCCACTGTGTGTTTTTGCCATATTTGTTCATAATCAATTGATAGTAAACCTTTGTTCCATTTCTGGTTCTCTATTCAGTTCCATATTTTCATGTCCATTTTTGTGATAGCACTAAGCTTTCATAGTTACTATACCTCATAGTGTGTTTTCAAGTCGCAGTTAAGTGTGGGATATCTTTGGCTTTTTCCCCCACAATTACTTTTTTAAGGGGGTCTTTTTTTGGCTTCATGAAAATTTTAGGGCTATTAATTCTATTTCTGCAAAAAAAATGACATTAAAATTTTGAAAGATATTCTGTTAACTCATTAGATCACTTTAGTTTAATATGGACAATTAACAGAAGTAATTTGAGTCTATGAACATGGGATATCTTTCCATTTATTTAAATCTGCTTTAATTTATTTTACCAATGTTTTATGGTTTTTATTATAGAAATTTTTTATCTTATTCTTTACATTTATCCTTAATAATTTTACTGTTTGTAGATACTGCAAATGAAGTTGATTAATTGAGTTGTTTTTAATATAATTATTTATAAATATATAGATATGATACTCATTTCTGTAAATCAACACTATATTCTGCAAATTTATAGGATTTTTTATCTATTTTTTATGGAGTCCTAAGAGTTGTCTGTTTATAAGATCATGTCACCTGCAAATAGATTATTTAGCTATTTATTTTCTGATTTTTAAAATTTTATTTTCTCTTTTCTAATTCCTCTAATAGTTTTAATACTGAAATTAATACAAGTGGTGAGAGTAGGCATTCATTTTTCTGATTACAAAGAAAAACTTTTAACTTTTCACCATTCAGTAAGTTAACTATTTGTTTGTCAAATATAATCTTTTGGTGTTTGAGATACTTTTTTTTCTATATCTAATTTGTTGAGAATATTTATAACAAAAAGATGTTGAACTTCCAGCTTTCTCAGCACCGTTTGTTGAACAGGCTATCTTTTCTCAAATGTATGTCTTTGGTTCCTTTGTCTAGTCTGAGGTAACTGTATATATGTGGGTTTGTCTCTGTGTCTTCTATTCTATACCATTGGTCTAGAAGTCTATTTTGGTACCAATACCATGCTGTTTTTGTTGCTATAACTTTGTAGTATAGTTTAAGATCTGGTACTGTGATGCCTCCTGCTTCACTCTTCTTGCTAAGGAGTGTTTTGGCTATTCTGAGGCTCTTATTTTTTCCAAATGAATTTCATGATTGCCTTTTCTATTTCTATAATGAATGTAATTAGTATTTTAATTGGAATCATATTGATTCTGTATAGCACTTTAGGTAGTATGGTAATTTTGACAATATTGATTCTGCCTATCCAAAATCATGGGAGATCTTTCCATCTTCTAAGGTCTTCTTCAATTTCTTTCTTTATTTTCCTTAGTTTTCATTGTAGAGGTCTTTCACCTCTCTTCTTAGATTGATTCCCAAGTATTTTATTTTTCATTGAGGCTATTGTGAATGGAGTAGTTTTCCTAATTTCTCTTTCAGAGGATTCATCACTGATATATAGAAATGCATTTGATTTATGTGTATTGATTTTATATCCTGCTACTTTGCTGAATACATTTATTAATTCTAGAAGTTTTCTGGTAGAATTTTTTTGGATCCTCCAAGTATAGAATCATGTCATCAGCAAATAATGATAGTTTGAGTTTTTCTTGTCCTATTCATATTCCTTTAATTTCTTTCATCTGTCTAATTGCTCTGAATAGAGTTTCAAGGACTATGTTGAATAGAAATGGTGAAAGAGGGCGTCTTGTCTTGTTTCTATTTTTAGAGGGAATGCTTCCATCTTTTCTCTATTTAGGATGATGTTGGCCTGGGGTTTAGCATAGGTTGCTTTTACAATGTTGAGGTATGTTTCTACTGTGCCTAGTTTTTCTAGTGTTTTGAACATGAAAAGGTGCTGTATTTTGTCAAATGCTTCTCTGCATCAGTTAATGTAATCATATGAGTTTTATCTATTGATGTGATGGATTATTTATTGATATGATGGATTTTTGATATTTGATTTTTGATTTCTGTATGAACCAACCTTGCATCCCTGGAATGAACCCCACTTGATCATGGTGCACTATTTGTTTAATATGTTTTTGTATGCAATTTGAGAAAATTTTATTGAGAATTTTGCATCTATGTTCATCAGGGATATTGTTCTGAAATTTTCTTTCTTCGATGTGTCTCTATCTGATTTTGGTATCAGGGTGATACTAGCCTCATAGAATGATTTTGGGAGGCTTCCTTCCTTGTATATTTCATGGAATAATTTGAGGAGTATTGGTGTTAATTCTTCTTCATAGTTCTTGTAGAACTCGACTGAGAATCTGTCTGGTTCAGGGCTTCTCTTGGTTGGTAGGCTTTTGATGTTGTCTTCTATTTTCTTACTTGAAATTGATCTGTTTAAATTGTGTATGTCCTCCTGGTTCAGTTTAGGTAGGTCATATGCCTCTAGAAATTTGTCGGTGTCTTCAAGGTTTTCTATTTTACTGGAGTATAAATTTTCAAAATGGTTTCTAATTATCTTCTATATTTCAATAGTGTCGGTCATGATATTTCCTTTTTCATCATGAATTTTATTGACTTGAGTGTTCTCTCTCCTTTTCATTAGGGTGGCTAAAGTTTTGTCAAGTTTTATTATTTAAAAAAAAACAGTTTTCTGTTTTGTCAATTTTTTGAATTGTTTCTTTTGTTTCAATTTCATTGATTTTAGCTCTAATTTTAGTCATTTCCTGTCCTCTGCTTCTTTGGGTGATGGTTTATGCCTCTTTTCCTAGGGCTTAAAGATGTAATGTCAGGTCGTGTATTTGTTGACTTTTTCTTCTTTTAATGAAAGAGTTTTTAATGTAATTTTTAATTTATATATGACAGCAGAATGCATTACAATTCTTATTATGATATAGAGCACAGGTTTTCATATGTCTGGTTGTATATTCATAACAATTATAGTATATTCATACCAATTTGTGTCTTCATATATGTTCTTTGGATAGTAATGATCATCACATTCCACCATCATTAATTACCCCATGCCCCCTCTCTTCCCCTCCAACTTATTTGTCCTATCTAGAGTTTGTGGATTCCTCCTTTGCTAGTGCTCTTTATCTCACTATGAATCAACTTCCTTCTATCAAGGAAAACATTTAGCTTTTAGGTTTATGGGATTGGCTAACTTCACTTAGCATTATCTTCTCTAGCTCCATCCATTTACCCGCAAATGCCATGATTTTATTCTCTTACTGCTGAGTAATATTACATTGTGTATATATGTCACACTTTTTTATCCATTTATCTATTGAAGGTATCTAGGTTGTGGCTACTTTTCATGTGGAAGGAGGTGTGCAGCCTGTGCCTCCCTCTCTGGGGTTCCATGTGGGAATGACTGATTCTACAATTTAGCTATTGTGAATTGTGCTGCTACAAATATTAGTGTGGCTGTGTCCCTGTAGTTTGCTGTTTTTAAATCCTTTGGGTACAGACCAAGGAGAGAGATAGCTGGGTCAAATGGAGGTTCCACTCCCAATTTTCCAAGAAATCTCCATACTGCTTTCCATATTGGCGGTACCAACTTGCAGTCCCACAGCCTCGCCAACACTTATTGCTGCCATTCTGACTGGAGTGAGATGAAATCTTACAGTGGTTTTGATTTGAATTTCTCTAATTGCTAGTGATGGTGAACATTTTTTTATGTACTTGTTCATTGATTGTACATCATCTTCTGAGAAGTGTCTCTTCAGGTCCTTGGTCCATTTATTGATTGGGTGGGGGTGTTATGTAATAGCATTTGCTTGGTGTGGTGCCAGTTAGATTGCCATCTGTGTAACTTTTTTTTATCTCTTGCCAGCTGAGGTGAGATTTTTTATTAATGTTATAGGAATTCTCTCAGTGACCAATTTGTGGATGTCTGTACAAAGGATTGCTGTGTTCTTTGTTGTTGATGGCTTCTAAATTACTCCCAATCTATTGTTCTCCTGGTGGCCAGGAGACAGGCTCCTTACCTACAAGTTGGTGATGCTTTGTGAGACAAATGCTAGTGAAGTAGGAAGGAGAGAAAAATGAGAAGATTGTGCAGCCTTGGGGTGGCTCTAGGGTACAAAAGACACAGTGCTCATGATGGCTTAGCCAGTGGTTAGGGCACATGCATATACACTGAGGGTTTAGCTACAGTGCCTGGAGTATAAGCCATCTTACTATGGTGATGGCTCTTGATTCCAAGTTGTGAACAGTCAAATGCAGACACAGATCTCTGATCTGTATTACAGTCACTCATGCAGCAGCCAAGGCTTCATGGTTGGGACATGTGTAGGTTTGGGAGGAGTAATATTTCCTTTACCAAACTTCTACATGAGTGGCCACTTTTCACGTGGAATGGGGTGTGCAGCCTGTGCCTCCCTCTCTGGGGTTCCATGTAGGGATGACTATTGGTTACTCAGGGGCCTGGGATTCCAGTGTCCTCTGAGGAGCAGGCCATTGGCCACCGGGTGATTTTTTTTTCTTCATGATTAATATGGATAGCCTCTGCCTTTCTTATTCACACTTAGCTTTATCTGATTTCTTTCTTTCTTTCTTTCTTTCTTTCTTTCTTTCTTTCTTTCTTTCTTTCTTTCTTTCTTTTCTGATTTCTTTCTTTCTTTCTTTCTTTCTTTCTTTCTTTCTTTCTTTCTTTCTTTCTTTCTTTCTTTCTTTCTTTCTTTCTTTCTTTCTTCCTTTTGCTCTAAATATGCTGCTGCAGATCCTTAATGTACCCTTAAACCGTCTCCATGTTATTTTGGTTTGTGAATAGCTATCTGTGTTGGTTTTTTGTGTTAAGGGAGTGAAAAAGTCTGATATCCTTTACTCTCCCATCTTCTTGGTTATGTCACATTACAGGGTACACACACACACACACATAGGTACATACATACATACATAAATACATAGTTTTTAAAGAGTTTTTTTTTTATTTTCCTCTCTTCCTGATTTTAATCATATGCTATCTTTTGCCATGTCTCCAAACATTCTAAATTTATGCTTTTGTCTTCAACATCTTAGTTCTGATTAAAAAAGAATCAGTTTCTCCACCCCAGTCTTTGTCTTTTATGCTTATTGGTGTTTCAAACTGATTTCAGGAATCCTGGTTGTTGGATTATTTTCTACAATGAATTACTGGGTGAAATTTTATGATGCGATCAAAGAGAGTTTTCTATTCTGCCATATAGAATAGATCTGTTTACCCCAAAGTACGTTTCCATGGGTGGGAAACTTCATGAGAACTAAATAGGGTGTGATAATTTGAACATAAGCAAGCAGAGACCATTCGGCTGTACCCTTCCTACCAAATAGAAGAATTCTGAGAGTGTGATAGAGATGAGATAATCTGCATATCAGCTTTGTATGAAGGAACCTTTAATTAGCTCTTTTTATCTGTTTCATACCTAACTCTTCAGCTGTGCATGTAACTTCAAGCTAGGCATCTTGCAGCTTCAGCCCAAAGCTCCCATTGTTCCCAATCCACCTCACCCTCATTCCAGCTGCCACCCATCTTCCTGATGTGCACCCAGGGCTTCTGACTCTCCCTAGTTCCCTATTCCTGGACAGGGTTCCGTTTTGTTGCCTATCCTGCTCTTTCTGTGTCTGTGCATATCCTACTCTCTACACCTGGAAGCTTCGGAATGATTTCAAAAATATTCTTCATGTCATAGAAATTGTAAAGTTCTCACATAAAAACCGAAAGAAAGTAAAATAAGTGCTAAGGAAAGTGCTGAGTCGGCACAGTTTCTGTGGGATTTATAGACTTTTGTTTATGTGTGACATTAAGATATAAACTGTTGAAACAAAGAATGACATAAAGGGTATATTGGGCCGTAGATTTCACTCTCAAAACAAATATAACTAAAGTCATAAATTATTTAAAATACTGCTGAGAAAACAGAAATGAAAATAGTTTCTTAAATCATATTTTAAAATTTATTTTGAAGTCCAGAATAACTTATTAAATTAGTAAAACCTGTGCTAAAGGCATAGCTGGACAATGTGCATTAATCCTAATATATAATAATATATTACTAAATTATGTTATTATAATTACTTTTTAGGAAGTAACATTGGAAGCTTTCAAATTGTTTATATATATTTTTTTCTATTTTGACTTTGACACTAAACACATGCACACCTCCAATTGCATTGATTAATAGATACCATTACCTGTTTACCTAATGCAATGTCAGCAGTTTTCCAGGGAACTACAGAGAATTTAGCAGTAGTGCTTAGTACTTCCTGAGTGCTTTTTAAATTCCTGATCTACTCTCTTTATATATTTTACTTGGCCTTTAATTTTGGTTTTCCCTGTTTCCAATTAAAGGAGAAATAAATATAGGAGAAGAAATAAAGAAGGAGGTAGTATATGATAGTTTTCTTGAGAATTACTAGAAATAATAATATTGTGGTTGTAGCCTTAAACACTTTTGCCCCACATGCCAATCATTACAGAAAGTTGCTAATTCTAGATGGGGATAATTTAAATAAGATATTTTTTCCTCTCTCTCTTTCTCTCTGTCTCTCTCCCCACATGCACTCATAACTTGGAAATATATGCTTTACTAGGTTCAAACTTCCAGGAAACTTTGTGCTACTCTTCCAGTTTTTTTTTGCATGTACAGCCAGAGTGTCTAGATCAGTCGGAGTAGTGACCAGGCAGAAGAAGGAAATAAGATCTGGAGACTAAGAAAGGAATTTCTATGCTGAGGGAAGCTTTGCTCTGCAATAGTGTTATGTTCCATCTGTTCACATTCTTATCGGGAATCTTGGGGTGATGCTTCATACTTGATAGATGAAGGAAGGTGAGGTTGTCTCCCTCTTTTTATTTTTCTGTATCATTTTTAAACGAGCTGCATCTGTAGGTATCACTTAGTGAACCATATGAGCTTTAATCACAGCAGTCACACACATGCAACATCTGTTGAATGCTATGGATTAGAAACACTTTCATTCTTTTGATATCAGATACTACAGATTATAGATTCTGGTATGTTGTGGTTTCCAAGAAAATAGTTCCTTGAAAGTAATTTTGAATTGATTCCCAAGCCTCACATTTTTCGACACTCTGAAACTCTGAGTAAAATTAAGCATGACATGGTACTCAGAGGACTAGCTACTCAAACATCAATGCCATGGTCTCTGACACCCATCACTGTGTTATGTCACCTGGCAAAGGATAATGAAGTTCACAGATAGAACCAGGTTTGTTAATCAGCTGGCATTAATACAGTGAAATTAACCCGGATCATGGACACAGGCCCAACATGATCACCAAGGTTCCTAGACCTTGAAGCAGGAAGCAAAAAAGGGAGGAGGAGTGATGGGAGAAGGACTAACCCATTAACATAGGCTTTGAAAATGCAGGAGGGGTCAGGAGGAGTTAGGTGCCTCTAGAAGCTGGGGAGGGATTATTCTCAAGAGCTTCCAGAAGGAACACAAACCTGCCAGCACATTGATTATTTTCCAGTGAAAAGTTTAGCATAGTAATTGTTTTTTTGTTATTTAAGCTAATAACTTTGTAATCCTGTGTTACAACTCTAAAGGAAGCTTGTACAAATGATAATGTTTAGACATCATCATTTCCAGAAGCACCCTAAGCAAAAATCTTTCTTTCCTACTAATTTTAAAATTAATTATGAAAATTGTCCCAAATTCCATTTATCTTTATGGTATCTTGGGTTTTAAAGTGGAATCTCTGTGTTTGAGGTTAGGCATTTAGGTTGTTATTCTTGCTTAACCACTTATTAATTATGCAATATTACACAAAGTATATTTAATATCTGAATATCAGTTTTTCCATGTGAAAATGGTAATGATTTTATGGACCTTGAGTATTTTGATGATGACTGAATAACACAATACATACACAGTATTTAATATCACATATGATCATGTATGCTAAATTAAAAGTTGCTATTATGGTTATTTTTCACATGGGTAGTTTATTTTCTTTAGATGATCCTCAACTGCATTCCAATTTTTTAGTATTTAGCATTGATACATATATAATTCTTTGATATACTTATAACTCCAAGATTTTTTTTATTTTAGAAGTACTATACATTATTTTACATAAAACAATCATAGGCAATATGGATTCAAATTATTGAATTTATATACATTCTGGATAGAGTCAAGAGATAAGATCAGAATCTATTTAGAAAAAAAAATCCTATACCATTCTAGAAGAAAATCTATTTGAAAAGAATACTTGTGAGAATCAAATCACTCTAAGTGATCAATCAAAGCACATATACTGGCTTGCTTTTAGGTAGAACAAAATAACTAAATTCTCCAACCTGAATGGCAACTGCTCCTGTTTTTAATATCTAGAAATTCTTGTAGTAAAACAAACAATCAAATGTCACATTATTATTCTATTGAATATTCTTTAGTGTAGACTTTTAAAGAAGAAAAAGATAATTTTAAGGTCATATGTAGAGAATATCACTCTGATATTAAAACATATCAAATAAATCTGGTACAGTACAGTCCTAAGTATATATTCCATTAAACTTAGAGCCATTTCACTAGGCAGAGATATGTCAGAGAAAGATTATACAAAAGAAAGCAGGGAAGTTTTGAAATACTTTGACTATTTCTGTTTTACTGATTATAATAAGAGATATATATACCATTGAAAGAAGAATATTTTAAACATAATTTTTTAAAGATTCTCTTTACCAACTAGATTTGCTAACATAAATTAACCTGAATAGATTTTTGAAATGAGACAAATTCTTGGAAAGGATACATTTATGGCACAGGTTTAAGTGATGAGCTCACAGATACACATGCATGCTCAAACTCATCAAGTTGTCTGTATCCAATATGCACAGTGTTATGGTCTGAATATTTAGACCACACGTAGGTTGTTAGGGTGAACCTGCACAAAGGGATTAGTGATCCCGAAAAAGAGACCAAGGGGGAGCTGTCTTCCCCTTGTGAGCACATAGGAAGAAGGTGCCATTTGTGAACCCTCGAAACCCACACCAGACACTGAACCTGTCAGTTCCTTGCTCTTGGCTCCTTAGCATCTAGAACCATATAAAGCACAGTTCCACTGTTATAAACTATCTAGTTTATGGTGTCTTGTTATTAGAGTATCCCCAAGTGACTTAAGATATACAGTTTTTTGTGTGTATCAATTATACATTAATGAAGTGATTTAACAACAACAAAAATTGTGTTCTACATTTTATTATAAAACTAGACTTTAGAAAGTATAGGTGGATAGATGCTATTTTTGTAAGTCATATGGAAATGTATTTGTTTTCAAAAGAACTCCTGAAGGGGCCTGGTGATCAAGCAGGTAGAAGGGAAACTCAAGGCAATATAAGCTTATTGTTGGGCTGTGCAGAAAAATTCATGTTTGGAAAAAAAATAATGTATGGAAGACAGAAAAAAAAAGATTAATCATCAATCGAGGCAAATAGAGAAAGAAGTGTTTTTGTCTGAGCTACGGCTATCAGAGAAGTGGTGCTTGTGGGTGGGATACTAGAGGTGAACCTTGAAGAAGGTGTCTTTATTTGCTACACAAACAAATGGAAGAAAATTAGAAGTTGAAAAAATAAAGTAATTTAAGAGAATTACCTGAAGTTGTCCTGACTCTGAGGCTAATGGAAAATACTGAGAAATCTGCTAAAGTGGTGGAAAGTTGTTTGGATATATTGCTTTGTTACAATATGAGGGTTCCCTTTTCTTTACATCCTCCCCAAAGCTTTTTTTTTTAATGTAGCAATTCTAAGAGTGCCAGGATATAGCTTTTTGAGGATTTGCAATTCCCTGATGATTGATGATATTAAGTATTTTTTATATACCCATTGGCCATTTATTTGTATGTCCTCTTTGTGAAAAGACTATTCAGGTCCTTGTCCATTTTTAAACCATTTTCTCTCATTCCACCTGCGGTCCCTTCACTCTGTGGCATCTTTGCTGCGCAGAAAGAAGCAGTTTTATTTGATGAAATCCATTTGCCTGCTTTTGCATTTCTTGCCTGTGTCTTCGAGGTCATGTTTTAAAAGTTCTTCCCCAAACCAATGCAATGGAGCTTTTCTCCTGTTTTCTTCTAGCTTTGCTTTATGGCTTCAGTTCTTACAACTACTGTTATTCCTTCGTTTTCTTCTTTTCATGTGGTGTGAGATGAAGATCTAACATCATTCCCCTGCGTGTGGATATCCACGCTTCACCCCACAGTCTGCTGAAGATACTCGCCTTTTCTCTCTTACATGTTATTGATATTTTGTGAAATATCAATTGACCATAAAAGCATGAAATCATTTTGGGGTTCTTTTCTATTCCATTGGTCACTTTATACTAACACCCTGCTGTTTTAACTAATGTAACCATATTATTTCTTGGTGTCAGGTGGTGTAATGACTATGTTTTGGCTGAGATCCAAAATGTCCTTCAAAGACTCTTGTGTCAAAGTCTTGGTCCCCTTGGCTGCAATGCTCAGAGGTGGGGATTTTCAGAAGTTATTGCATAACAGGGCTCTGCCATTACCAGTGAATTGATCCACTGACAACTGAATGGGCTACTGTGAGGTGGTGGAATCCATGGGCTACAGGGCACAGTAGAAGGAATTAGGTCTCTAATTCCCCAGAAGGGTTGTTCTTGTCTCTGGCCCCTTCTCTTCCTCTCTCCCTGCCCCTTCTTGGCCTTCATGAACTGCACAAAGCTGGGCAGCTATCCCCTGCTGCCCCCTCCGCCCAGCTGTCCTGCCTCCCCTGGGTCCCAGAGCAGTGGAACCGGATGACCATAGAACTGAAACCCCTGGAACCATGAGTCCAAAGAAGGCTTCCTCTGAGTCCCTTTCCCCAGGCATTTGCCACAGCAATGAAAAGCTGACTAAAGTGGTCTCCATGACACAGAATGTCGTCTGGGCACCTAAATAATAAATCTGGCTCTGTATCTGTTTACTGTTGCCCTTGGTGATTGTAAACATAAATAGCAATACCTATCATAAGCTTTTTTCAAGGGTGGGGGAGGACCAAATACTCTTGTAAAACACCAGTGGATGCAGAACCACCTGTTGTTATTATTTTCAGTCCAAAAGGTCTTAAAGTTCTGGCCAATGTCTTAGTCCTATTACAAAGCATGTGGACACAGTGGAATTAGACAAAAACTTCTGCCTCATAGAACTTACACATTAGTAAATTCACAGTTAGTAAATGCTGCAGTTGAGCAGGCAGGTGTTTCCTTCTAATTGCCTCTTATTTTTACTAACTAAAATAAGAAGCAGGGTCAATACCCCAGGATGAGGATGTGGGAAGAGATGCAGAATGACAGCCAAAGTCTCCCTGGGAGCCCATCAGGGCTGAAAGCAATGTTTTAGCCCAGTCTGATAACTTTCATAGTAGTAATTATAAATAGGATGTAACATGTTAGTGAAAGTATGTTTGGAAGACAGTCAGATCTTACTGCATTTCAGAGATAGTCCCTGCTAGGGATAAACTTCTCTTCCCTTCCTTTATTGGCCTTCAAACTATCATTCCTCCTAGCTGCTCAGTACTTATCTTGGGCCAAGCTGCTGCATCATAAATAAATTCTACCTCTACATTCAAATTTCAAGTGAGAGTCTCATAATTGAAAAAAAAAATATATTCAAAATAAATCCAAATTGCTCTTTCTTAAAAAGGTGAATGCTCCTCCAAAGGAAGTTGGAAAAGCAATTACTATATACACATTCTATTTATGCTTTTTATTAATATCAATTCTATTTGCAAAGTGTTATAGTCACTCTAAATAAAAAAATTGGAAATGTGTACTTATTCATGTAAATATAATCATCATTTAATTTAATAGCTTAAAATATTACACTTGATTTTCCTGTGCTTGTGTTTTTTATTAGACAGAAAACAGGTTTCTTTAGCTTCAACAGTTTTTCTGGAAGTCATTTGTATGTGTGTCTAGACACCAGTGATCCTATAGGTGGTTGTGTCCATGAATCAAATCGATTAAATTGGATGCTTAAAATGCCCTGGCCCCTAGATTTTTAGTCATGCTGTCTCTTCTCTTGTATTTTGGTGGAAGAAGACAAGGAGGTGCTCACATCTTCTCCCTTCCCACTCTTATTTTATTGTACAAATAATGTGCTGGAACTTGTTGTCGACATTTCCTGTTCAGTGACTTCCCTTTAACTGCCTCTTCTGCTGTGTTCTTGCCTACAGTGCCTGGCTCACAGGCATGCCCTTGCTCCCTATTCAACTTGACAGAAAAATCCACAACTTTGTCTTTTCTCCCTCCCTTTCTTAGCTTTTTCCTTCTTCTTTTATGCACCCGCTTCTTCTCTTGTTTCCCAGAGTGTCTTTCTTTCCAAGTATGTTCCTTATTCTAAGAACACCCTATTTTCAATAATCTTTCAGATAACAACTCGACTCAACAGCTGCAAGGTAGAGAATACAAGACAAACTAACAGTTTAAAATGTGTAAGATGGTTTTAGGGTAACAGACGCTAGAGAGAGTTGTTAGGATGATATTTCAGGCACATTCTAAGTCATAAACACATACACTATAGCACAGTGCTGTTGAGAGTACAGAGTGCTCTGTGATGGCTGGAAAAAAATTGTTAAATAGAATAGAGGAACAGAAAGCTGGAAAATAGACAAAGGGCAGAGAGTGACAGATGTTGGACACTAGACAAGAAAGAGACAATGCTCTTCATCCTAGAGTGTCATTTAATCTATTCTTTGTATCTAAAGACTATATTTCCACGTCTCATCCTGGAGCCTGGAATTGGGTTCAATCCAAATAATTTTATGCAATTGTGACACAAATGTCACCTAGGTGACCCATGAAACATGGCATATACTGGTGACATAAAGCACTCACTTTGGGGCGTCTCTTGTTGAGGACATGTGTGCATTCTCATGCCTGTTATTCCTTTTCTATAGCAAATATATGATGGACATCAAATACCCTCACTGTGTCTCTGTTGGTGCAAGAGAATTTCTGACCCAGATTGAATTTGGATTAGCGAAAAATGAGCATTTTGTTTGGTTAATCCTCTGAGAGTTGGGGTTAATTGGTTAACATAACACAGCCTGGCATTTTTTAAATTAATGGGCCTTGATAAGATGTTTGGGTTTCACCATGTAATGAATTGCAGGCAATTAAAGTATGTAAAGGAGAAATATAGCATGTGCTATTGCATAATGTTTGGGTCATTCTAAATCCAATATAATGAAGAAATAGTAATTCAGCCACCTTACTTTCCACTGATTAGAGAGTTTCATCCAGTAAAGTTTTCAAAGATATCAGAGTGAAGATAGAAGGATCAGTTAGAAAACTGGTATAATAATCTGGATGAGAAATAATAGTCTTTGAACTATCATCATTGTAAGTGGAAATACAAGACAAGAAATATAGTCAGAGATATGTGTTGACGTAATTGAAATACTTTCTTAAAGAAAGTGATCTCTTTGGTTATACAATGATAACCTACCAGAAATGCAAAGAATTTAACATTTTCACAATTAATGTCATTATTTTCACAACTTAATAAAACAATCACCGAGCCCTAATTCTTGTTCACAGTAGAGCCAGTCATACAGTGCAACTTTCTCCAAGTGCTTCAAGCCCAGATCTAACCATGGATCCCTGGCAGGGTGAGAATGATAACAAATTGTAGAGCTTTGGTACCTCTGTTTCCTGCTTCAATCAGATTAACATGTCCAAGATATATTTCAGATATTGGAGTTCTCTGTAAGGTTTTTCTTTCCCTAGTTTTTCCATAAGTTACGGAAGTCATTTTTTAGTTTAAGACACTTGCTATGTGGGTAAAAACAAGGATGCACTAGCCCTGTCTGGAGGGTGTTGCTGAGCTGTGCTAACCTGTCAGTGAGGGTCTCTGGCTGATTATGGTTGAGTCAGCTTTTACCACCTTTCTCAGGGGAGTTCCCTCTTTTTGAGCACCTCAGAATGCAAGAGTTCTATTGCCTTAGCCAACCCATCATCTCGGGATTTGTGTTTATCATGTGTCAGTTTGTGAAGTTAGAGAACCTCCCTCTGGGCTCTTCAGAACTTCAGAGACAGAAAAAAATCATTAGAATTTAACACTGACAAAATTGAAATACATGGGTTCCTAGGATGAGCAGGCCAACAAGGTCCCCAGCAGAGGTAAAAACAAACAACAAACAAATAAACAAACACACTGCATTTTGTTTCAATATAGCACCTAGAATAGTGTTTGTCTTCCACATAGTAGATTCCAAGTAAATATTTTGTGGATCAGCATTCATGTAGCCGAGATTGGTTAGGTGTCTTCTCTGTGCCAAGCATGGTGGTGGGATGTGAGATTCAGAAAACTTAAAAAGAAGGCAAGGCTTCATTGTCATCATAAAGGAGGAAACAACCTCAGCACTGAGAAAACGTGATCCATAGTAAGGTCTTCAGGGACTTAGTGAAAATAACTTCCAGGCCGTCCCTCCCTTACCAATGAACCAGGGGAATGAACAGATTTTGGTTTTTTTTTTTTCTTTTTTTTTTCTGATGAGTCAGAGTTTGTAGTTTTAAAACACATAAAAACTCTTGAAAGTCCACTTAACTTCTTCCAGGGCTTATCTTACAGAGTGTCTTGGATCGATATTCCCTGTTGGGCAATCAAATTCACAAGCAGTGTTCGATCTTTGGTCCCAGAAGGATTTGTTTTGTTTTATTTTGTTTGTGTTTGTTGTTTTCCCTGACCATTATTCTGCATGCATGTGTTTTTTATTTAGCCCAGATGATTCTATCTTGGGCTAGAATTCCAAGTTAATAGGTCATTCTATGCATAATCTTTCCAGCAAAGTCAAAGTGGGAGAGGGAACTTGCACCCAAATCTGATCTGGAATCAATGCTCTCCTATTGTAGATAACTGCTCCCAGATCACACGCCTGGATTCCACTGTGTGAACTCCTGCAGCTCTAGTTCCATTGACAGGAATTGGGTCTTACAGTAAAATACATGTGACGTTTGAAGCCCATCTTCTTTCTGGCTGGGTGTTGCACTTCTTATATATTTATCTGCTTCCCAAGATTCTGCCTGTCTGGAAGGTGACCTTCCTGCTTCTACAGAGGTGAACTGTACCTTTGCCACACAGGACAGCTTTGCCGGACAGGAGGCAGAAAGGCAATTCCATCAGGAAGAGTGGGCACTGCTTCCCTGAACTTAGGCTTGCTTCCTAATGATGATTTCCTAGAACTGGTTCTCCATCATCCTCAGAGTGGACAGTAAAATCTCCCCCTCTGTGTCCAGCCTGCAGGGGAAAGGTGGAATGAATCAGCTCACCATTTCCTGAGCTGCCTCCCTCGTGACCACACACCTTATGCATGTGATCCAGTCCCATATCCAGGGGATGGCCCGGGGTCTCAAATTTGGCTTGGTCCCCTGACCAGCTCCGACCTCCTTCCGTGGGCTCTCTCTGTATCTCCACACTGCTGTGAAGAGCACAGGGTTTGATAACTGAAGATCTCTTGATCATCAGCAAGAGCATTTCTCATCCCCACCCACAGAGCATTCTCTCTCTGCAAAAGGTGGAAGGCTCATGAGTAAACTCAGGTGTTCCCCACCTGGGCACGCCTCCTAACTTCAAGGAGTCTAAAAATTTCACAGGAAAATAAGAAAGCTGATGGTCCCAGAGTTTTCAAGTCTTACGTGAAATAACATTTTAGAGCCAGTATACATGAAGTCCAAATGTTTGTATTTAAATATCCAACCTGCAATTGATTTCTTTTTAGCAGCAATAAATAGTCACTTGTGGTAGCAATTTGTGGACTGCATAAAATTTAATAGAAGTACTGCCTGAAGGAAAGAGAAAGGAAAGATATGACTTAAGGGAAAAGAAGAATTGAAATGGGAGGTGGATTTGGCATTGTTAGGAGTCAAGATAATAAAACCTTGAAGTATAATTTAAATAACAGCTTCAAGTCGTTAAAAAAACCTTCAACCTGCTCATCAAATAACTTCTGTGATAATGAGCCTCACAGAATAATTGTCTTGTTAGTCATGAGATATAAGCTTTAAAACTTAGCCATAGGCCCAGAATTGGAAGTACACACTTATGAGCAAATCACAATTAATGTGAAGCCTTGGAAAATTGTGTGCACTCTGTGGAAAGAGCTGTTCATAGATGTTTACATCATGGTTGAACTCATGCAGATCTCTTCTCTGCATACCTCTCTGCTTCTAACCAGGCAGAGGTGTAATTAACATATGCCTTCAATTGAAGGAAAATTTTAAAGATCCATTAATTATTGTTAAATTTTTCATTATGCTTAAAGTCACTGGAATGGAAAGACTGGAAGTGGAACTTCAATTCCAAGGTTGAAAGCCATGACTATTTTATTATCTGTGTAGCTTTGTCAGAATTTTAAGAAAAAGTGGAGGCAATTTTCTACTGCATATTTTTATCTCCCTAGGACAAGTTATTTCAATCTTTTTTTAAGTAGTTAAATGCTTATATCAACTTCTTTAGTTAGTTATTTTTTTTTTAAATATTTATTTATTAGTTTTTGGCGGACACAACATCTTTGTTTGTATGTGGCGCTGAGGATCGAACCCGGGCCGCACACATGCCAGGCGAGCGCGCTACTGCTTGAGCCACATCCCCAGCCCTAGTTAGTTATTTTTTAATGGCATTTTTTTTCTTGGAACATTTAAGAAAGTTACAAATTATTGTTATTAATTATTTTTTACTAGTTTTCTAAAACCTAGGTATTATAGACATAAATATTTTCATCAATTTCACAAGAAACCTATTGATTTTTAAGCAATGGATATTAAGGATATACAAAATTTTTACATTTAGATGATAATCAAATATTATATGCATTTTTATAAGATCTTCACATCAACAATGCCAAAATTTACCTGAACCCCATGCCCCTTGAAAATTATATTAATTAAGAAACACCCTATATTTTCAAGTTCTGGTGTATGGAATTGGAAAGAAATTTCCTCCCATGTGACTGAGACAAATCTTGTGAATTATGTATGACCTGTGTTAGTTTGCTATCAGTATAACAAAATACCTGAGAAAAGAAACTGATTAAAATAAAAACTGTCTTATGGTTCATGGTTGTAGAGCTCTCAGTCCATAAGGAATTGGCACCTTTGCTTTCAGCAGGACAGCCCATCATGTTGGAAACACGAAGTGGAATAAAACTGCCCATCTCATCAAAGGAGAGGGAGGAAAGGGCAGGAGTCTTATAAGTCTCCCTCAAGAGCATAACTTTGATGACATTAAAATCTCCCGCTAGACACCACCTCTTGAAGTTTCCAACACCTCTCAATGGCATCACCCTGGGAACCAAGCGCCAAGCACATGGACTTTGGGGGATCTTCAAGGTCTGAACTATACAGTACCCTTGTTTATCTATGACAAAACCTGACACTGATCTTTCCAATTCTCATTCTTTGTCTCATTAATATTTAGCTGAACTCTTCGTCCTGTAGTTGAAACAGACCGTGTGACATGTAAGGTAACTTGACAAAAATGTAGCTGATTTCCCCTCCTCCCACGTGTCCCTGAAGCTTGACTTTGACCTGAGGTTAAGTAAGCATTGGTGGTACACAGCAAAACTCGGCACTGGGCCCTACCTGAGGAACATGTGGCCACAAAGACGAACATGGAGATCAGGGGTCATGCCTCTTGCCCATTCCCGTCCTCACACATGGTGGATCAGCAGGGCTAAATCCCACTTAAATGGAGCCCTTTTCCTTCTGACCTGGGGGCCACTGGCATGTCTAATGGTCAGAGCACTCCCCCAGTCACCATGGAATGATGTCTTTCTTTTCCATCCATGTTTTGTTTCTGTTGGTCTGGTTTTGACATATTTCTGGTGTTGTGACTAGAATGGAGGGCTGGGTGACTTCTAGAAACACCTTCCTTCTTCCAGGTATTTATGTAGACGTTTTGGATTCTTTGGTCCTTTTTTGGCTGGGTCCATATTGGTGGGTCCAGTGCTATGGTTATCCCATCTGTAGAAGCACAGTGAAGAATTAATTCTATTCTTGCAAGAAGAGACTTTTCTTTGACCCTTTGGTGAGGTCTTTTCTATGTTGTGCTTTTTACTTCTGACCTTGCCCTCACCGTCTTGAATCCTCGGGCTAGCTCTCTGAACACCCCTCATGCACCCCTCTGTCCAGCCTTCCCTGACCTTGCGGTCACTCTGGCCCGTCATGTCAGTCCTTCACTCAATCCTCAAGGTCCTTCCCCACTGGGGGCTCCTGAGGGGTTCAGGGATCGTAAGAGCAATCACCTGAGGCTCGAAAAGTTCATTGGAAACATGATAGATTTTTCATACACTCAGATGTGCTTCTGAGATTTCCAGTTACTCCTTGCTTTCTCATCAGCTTCTCACTCAAAATTGAGTCCATAGACTTGATAAGATCTACATAATATTGACAAATATTGACGGAGACATTTCAACCCTGGTATTGACCAGGTAGCCTCAACTTTCCCATTCGCTATATATCATCTTGGTAAAAACATAAATGTGTGGCAAGGAGGAAAGCCATATATTTTATAAGTGCAGTAGATTTATATTTATCTGTGATTATAGGCTAAAATGTCAAAATCGAAACTGTATGTTCTTTATTTATGTCTGGCTGAATGTTTATGTATGTGCATAAGGTTTTCTTTTGGTACTGGGGATTGAACACAGGGGTCCTTAATCACTGAGCCACATCCTCCGCCTTTTTTTTATATATTATTTAGAGACAATGTCTCACTAAGTTGTTTAGGTCCTCGCTAAGTTGCTGAGGCTGGTTTTGAACTTGCAATCCTCCTGTCTTAGCCTTCTGAGCCATTAGGATTACAGGCATGCACCACCACCATGTTGGGTGCATATAAGAATTTTTGTATGTATGTTATTTATATGTAGAATTATATAATATTTTCCTACTCTTAGTATTATGAAATTTCTGTACTAAAAAAATCTTTAATGAAACTCTATTCTTATTGGCTTAGTGACAAGTAAGCACTTATATAAATTAAATCTTCCAATAATTCTGATAATAAGAAAATTAATTTTTTTTCAAAAGTAGTTTTTAGAAACTAACTCAAATTTTTTAACTTTATACATTTTGCCTCTTATTTTTTTGTGTACATAGAGAAAATAGACATAGAGTGGTCGTCATTTGATCTTGTCTTCTCAAAGAAAATGTTTATTTTTACCAAACTGAGAACTAAGGAGATATAGGGCTATAAAATAATTATTAGATGTATATTAATAAGCTTTGCTTGTTTGCTGCAGAATATTGATATATGGTAGATAATTCATAATTATTCATCTCATAGTTTTATCTGTGAAATAGAAATGAAAGCTAAAATATACAAATATACTTATGTATATATATGTTACTTATATACTACAGATATAACTATATATATATATATATATATATATATATATATATATATATATACTACATA
>NW_026000037.1:7893924-7913206 GCF_001458135.2 Marmota marmota marmota
CTATATATATATATATATATATATATATATATATATATATACTACATATTATCTCATATATACTATGTATTCTCATATTTGTATATATGTGAATATACTTGAAGAAACAAGGACAGAAAGGAAATTTTTTCCTAAGTATGATATAAAGGATTTGTTTTTATTAAGAGAGAGTAGTTCTCTCTTAAAGTGAAATTACTGGCTGTTCCAGAATGAGAGAGAAGTAAATGTAGGTCAAAATTTGGATATGAAAAAGTTTCAGAGGATTTGTAGAAAAGGAATGTTATCTAGGTTCAATGGCTTCACTTATTAAACAAATTCAGTGCTAAATATTATACTGAAAGGACCCAAGATGGTGGGCTAGAGGGAGCCTGCATTCTGTGTGGCTCTGGACCTGGGATTCTAGTTGTGGGAATAGTTACTCTGTGAGTGATTAGAGGATCCCTGACAGGTGTCCGGCGCAGGAATCCTGGCTGCCTTGCTGCACAGGTCTCCAGGACTCAACATCAGCACAGGACTCCCAGCCACTCAACTACAAAGGTCCTCTGGGTGCCGGAGCAGGGCCAGCAGCATCAGCAATGGCATAGGAATTCTGGCCGCTGCTCCCATGCAGGACACCCACCCACTGCCCACACAGCAGTACCTCCAGCTTCCACCTCCCATGGTGTGGACCCCCATCCACCAACATGGGCTCCCCTGGTCAACTCCATCTTGGGACACTGCAACCACTGCCATTGTCCCCTACACATGGTAGCCTGCACCTAGGGAGCAGGACAAGGTCTGGAGACAGCTGCCAGCCACAACACTGCATGCCACAGAACTTCATCTCTGAACACACCACCCACCACCACCTCCTGGTTCCACTTGATCCCACACCCTCTCTCTGAAAGCAGAGTGTCCCCATCTTGGGACACTTATGTTGCCATCTTTAGTTGGGGCAACTCCCAGCTTGGGACACCAGCTGGGGCCTAGAAGCAGTTTCAAGGTACCTATAGTCCCCAATTCCCCCTCCCCCACAGCCACTAACCCGGCACAGTGCCTGCAGCTGCATGGCTGGTCCATAGCTCACACAGCCTGACCCTAAACTGCCCAATACAAACAGCTCTCCATGGAAGGCACACCGCCCCCAGAGTGCAGCTTGCGAGACCTCCAGAAAGAAAGGTTCCTGATTGGGAGGTAGAAAGGAAGCAGGTGAGTGAGATACAGTTCAGAGAGTAAATTAGAGACCAGGAGTTGTGAGGTCTACAGGTGATATAAGGAGATAAGACCAGATGCCACATCACGTGAGTGGGTGCCAAAGGAGACACCTGGGGTGCAGTCTCTCATCAGGACCTGGGAGGTGCTATACCCCAACTCCAGGAGCTCTGTCCCCAAGACCAACCCTCCCACCCTAATAACCTTCACCATCCTGAGGGTGGAGATACCAGGAAACAACAGAGAACCCCACCTATTGGATGAGAAGAGAGGCAGGAAAGATACTCAATTCCAAAAAACCAATCCTTGTATTTTCCTATGATTTTTTTTTCTTTTCTGACTCTTCTCCCACCTTCACATCCCCAACATTTTTGAAACCAAGTATTTCTTATGGATTAGGCTACTGAGAACTGGGATGTTTGAATAGTATATCACAGTTCTGTCATATATTCATTTATCTCCTATTTTTATATTTTTTGATTTTTCTTAAATTTTATATGTTTTGTACTGCTTCTTTTGTCTTCCAACTTACTAGTCTCCCTAAAATTTATTTTTTTCTCTTTTCCCCTGCTACTAGCAACATCTTTATATTCCTATTTCACACTTCCTAAGATGTAATAACTCTCTATATAGCCTCACCTCCTACCTCCTTAACAGCTTATCCTACACCCCACCCCCAATTCTCTCTTTGTGCACCATCAGAAACTATAGACCCTTTTACAAACCTACTGTTTATATTCTAAATAGTGATTGAACTTACCATTTCTATATATTGTGACAAAACTGTAAACATCTTAATAGCAGCTATTTGGTTTAAGCTGTATATTGTTTATATTGGGATCTGTTATTACTGTTCTCCTCCTTAATTGGAACTCTGCAGGGACAGTATAAGCCTATTGGGTAAAAACTGTAACACCTCGAAAGTGGAGACACTTGAACCGCATGAAATAACAAGGGAAGAAAGGGCCCCAAATAAACCAACATACTACATTATTGGAACCCATGGCCAACACAGCAGAAGAAATGACAGAGAAGGAGTTTAGGATGTACATAATTAAAATGTTTTGTAAATTAAAGAATGATATAAGAAAGCAAACACAGGCAGCAAAAGATTATTTCAATAAAAATCTACATAAGAAAATGCAGATAGCAAAAGATAACCTTAATGATATAGAGGTTCTGGAAGAAACCAAACAGAAATCATTGAAATGAGGCAAACAATAAACGAAATTAAAAACTCAATAGAAAGCATCACCAACAGATTAGATCACTTGGAACACAGAGGCTCAGACAATGAAGACAAAACATATAATCTTGAAAATAAAGTTGACCACACAGTGAAGATGGTAAGAAATCACAAACAAAACATTCAAGAATTATAGGATAATATAAAAAGACCAAATTTAAAAACTACTGGAATAGAGGAAGACATAGAGATTCAAACCAAAGGAAGGAACAATCTATTCAATGAAATAATATCATAAAAATTTCCAAACATGATGAATAAATTGGAAAATCAAATATAAGAGGCTTACAGGACACCAAATGTATAAGATCACAACAGATCTACACCAAGGCACATTGTAATGAAAATGTCTAGCATACAGAAAAAGAAGAGAATTTTAGAAGCCACAAGAGAAAGGAATCTGATTATATATAGCTTTCAGACCCTGAAAGCTAGAAGATCCTGGAACAACATATACCAAGTTCTGAAAGAAAATAGATGCCAACCAAGAATCTTATATACAGAAAAATTAAGCTTTAGATTTGATGAGGAAAAAATAACCTTTCATGATAAACAAAAGTTAAAAATTTTTATAACTATAAAGCCTGCACTATAGAACATCCTCTGCAATGTATTCCATGAGGAGGAAATGAAAAACAACAATGAAAATCATCCAAGGGAGGTCTTATAGGAAATACTAGTCAAAGGAGAACCAAAGTCAAGTTAAATACCAAAAAAAATACACAAATATAACCAGGAATACAAATCATGTCTCAATAATAACCCTGAATATTAGTGGCTCTAGACTGGCAGATTGGATTTTAAAAAAATACCCAACAACATGCTGCCTTCAAGAGACTCATCTCATAGGAAAAAACATCCACAGACTGCAAGTGAAAGGTTGGGGAAAACATACTACTCATATGGACTGTAGAAACAAGCAGGGGGTTCCATCCTCATTTCAAATAAGGTAGACTTCAACTCAAGTTAATCAAAAGGGATAAATAAGGATATTACATACTGCTTAAGGGAACCACACATTAACTAGACACAACATTCATAAATGTATATGCCCTGAACAGTCGAGCATCCACGCTCATCAAACAAACTCTACTCAAGTTCAAGAGTCAAATAGACACAACACAATAATTCTGGGTGACTTTAACACACCTCTTTCACCACTGGGTAGATCTTCCAAACCAAAGCTAAACAAAGAAACTATAAAACTCATTGATACAATCAATAACTTAGACTTACCACACATATATAGAAGATTTCAACCACCAACAAGTGAATACACTTTCTTCTCAGCAACACATGGATCCTTCTCTAAAATAGATCATATATTATGCCACAAAGAAACTCTTAGCAAATACAAAAAAGTAGAGCTACTACTTTGTATTCTATCAGATCATAATGGAATGAAATTAGAAATCAATAATAAAAAAAAATAGAAGCTACCTGAACACCTGGACACTAAATAATATGCTATGGAATGAACAATTCATAGAGGTAAATGAGAATACTGATACAATATATCGGAATGTCTGGGACACTCTAAGGCAGTAGTAAGAGGATAGTTCATTGCATAGAGCTTATTCCCTAAAATAAAATTAAAAAGTCAACAAATAAATGACCTAATATTACATCTCAAAGCCCTAGAAAAAGAAGAACAAATCAACACCAGAAGCAGTAGAAGACAGAAAATAATTAAATCAGAGCTGAAATCAATGAATTTGAAAAAAAAAGAAAAAGAAAAAGAAACAATTGACAAAAAAGTTGGTTCTTTGAAAAAATAAATAAAATTGGTAAACCTTTAGCCATGCTTAACAAAAAGGAAAGAGAAAACTCAAATTACTAACATGTGTGATGAAAAATGAAATATCATGATAGATACTACAGAAATACAGAAGATAATTAGAAATTATTTTGAAAATTAGCTACAATAAAATAGAAAATAACAAAGGCATCAACAAATTTCTAGGGATCCAAAATGGTGGACCAGAGAGAGACAGCATTCTGTGGCCCTCCATTCCCTGGGACTCAAGTAGTGAGAATACTGCTTCTCTGCCAGTGACATTCCTGCTCCCGCATGGGAATCATGGCCACCGTGCCCATGCGGGGCTCCAGGGCTCAGCATCACAGTAGGTCTCCCAAACTACTTACACGAATGTTGTGACTCTACTTTGTGTACAGCCAGAGACATGAACATCTGTGCTCTGTATGTGTACTATGAATTGAAATACATTGTGCTGTCATGTATTACAAATTAGAATAAATAAATTAATTAAAAATATTATACTGATAAAAACTAGAATTTGGTTTTCTCTGTGTTAAAATAACAAAAATTTCTTGGATTATTTCTCCACTCAATAATAAATTATGAAAGATTTTCTTTCCAGGAATCCCTTGAAAACAAAGATTCTGTTTTTGTTTTTTAATAATTTCTTGGGTTTCTATTGAGTCTATTGTGTTTTTAAATACTAAAGAGATTCAAGTCCTTTTGCCTTTGAAAAATCTACAGTTCTTTACTATCACATTAGTGTCTATGCTTACTTGTGAAAGTCTTTGAGCCTTTGATTAAGTAGATGGACATGTATTATCTCATTGCTCAATAACACATGTGAGAATACTGTCACGTGCACTGGGTGCTTGCTGCAGTGACTTGAGTCCCAGACCTTTGGGCCAAGTCATCATTTCCAGAACTGGGCTGAAGCCAGCTAACGTGGGATTGTTAACCCAGGACTAAGTGGAATAAAAACTTCCAGGAATGAATTAATTGATGGTGTAGACTTTAGGTCTGGTTTGTGACGTAGATGACATATAACTAACTGTTCTATTTCCTGTGTATGAAAGACACCTTTCTCTTTGTTGAGCTATGCATAATCCATGACATCAATCTATGTTTCTGTAAGCAGAAAGGTCACACTTATCTTTTTTCTCCCCGCCCAACACCTCCATAATTCAGACACTATTAATGATATTCTTATTTTCATGTCATATAATCATTTTCTGAGGTTCAAGAAGAATCCTATTAAGCAGAGATAATTGAAAACTTTTAATATGCAACCACAGGCATTTCTGGAATGCCATATTTGAGAATGATGCTCATTTAGTCAGATATGACCAGACAGTTCCAAAGGAATAATACAAAGCCAGGGCTCATCACCCCACATTCATAGAAGCAATTAATAATGGCATCAGGTCTTAGAAGAAGAAGATGAAAGAGAAGGAGAAAGAGACAATGAAGAGGAGAGAGAAAAGCTTTACTGCACAGCAAACCTGCCAGAAGGCTGAGAAGTGGCCAAGTTCAAATCTGCCTCCTGGTCAGTTTCCATTAGAGGAACGTGTATGAAGGGAGACATGGCCAATGGGTTGGTGGTAAGAGGGAGAGGGTAGGGTTCTCTTCACAGGTGTGAACAGTCATTGTGCCACCTCATGGTCACGTTTCTTTTTGTAGAGGTCCTTGGCCGGCTGAGAGGACTGTTTAGGACTCCTTGGTCAGAGAAAGCTGAAGACTGCTGATCTGGAAGGTAATGTTCTGAAAACAGAATGTTCCACACCAAGGCTGACTGAGGGCACCTGGGGACAGACAAGGAAGCACAGATTGCTCTCCTCAGCTGTCTGCAAACATCTTATCTACAGTTCCTGCTTGCTGGCACAGAGGACTGCTTGCTGATATGTCGAATCAAGCATCTCAGCTCACTCATGGTCACATTTTAGGCTTATCTCTAGTTGGGTGTTCCTGAGAACACTGCACCTTTGTTCATTCCTCCTAATAAAAGAAGGATCCCATCAGCTCAGAGCTTCACTTCCTCTTGGGTCTGCTGAACCCGCTTCAAACAACTTTGTCTTTCTGTCTCTGTGTCTTTCATGCACTATGTCCAGGGTTCTGTCCATCTGTCTTGGCATTTTTAGTGGGAGCATTATCATCTGCCTGAGTGATTTTGAGCTGGTGATTCTGCACTTATGACATCTAAAGGTCTAGGGTAAGAAGCCCTCTTCTGCACATGTACTTCTTAAAAACTTGATTCTAAACCACCTTTGAGTGAAATCTGAATTCCTATCTTGTAAAACCAGTATGAACTTTATTACCTAAGGTTTTATGTTTGGGGATATCTAAGACTTAATCAATTTCAGAAGAAAGTTTGATTTTTATAGTACCAAACCTCACAAAGCCCTTTTGGGAAACAGGCCTACAGCTGGTTTAGAGTGCTCCCAGTCTTACAGATGAGTATAGAAGGTCACTTCCTGAAAGGTCTGAGGATAAAGAAATTTTGGTGACTTCGAAAAGAAGAATTCACCCAAATTTATGGGTATGGCCAGTGAAACTTGAATAGCTTTCCACCCTCAAGAGGCTCTTAAAAGTCTACTATGAGATTCATTATGATAGTTTCCATCAAAACAAAATTTAGAAGGCTTTTATTGAAAATTATCATTCTTATTCAAAACATGTATAAATAATCAGGCCAAACTGATGAGACTGACCATCCTGTGAGATCAAGAATAATCTTTCCATGAGATTGTGTTTGATTAAGGGAAAGAAAGTGTCATTGCAGAGAATTTTGTCATTTATTAGAAAAATATATCCTAGGCTATCATATTCTGGTTCTGTTCATTGTCTGTGGGCTATCTTTGCAAATCTTTGTAAATATCATGTAACTCTGTCTTGTCGAAAGACACGTGACCTCTTTTTCCATGGAGGCAAGACCAGTTTTGTTTGCTATGTATATAAACTGGACAAGATCCTGTCACCTTGCCTATATTCACAACCATTAGCAAATTCTCAATTCTCCCAGTTTCCTTTAGTATCTGGTTATAAGCAAGCCAATGTGTCCAGTCCCCCACCACCATAACTATGATCACAGACAGCTGACCCCTGACAACCCATAACCTTGATGCCTTCTCCACAGAATCAGCTGACTATAAGGAAATAACTGCTCCCTGATCAACTGTCAATCACATCACCTGCTCTCCGCACACTGCTGTGCCGGGTTCTTTGTACACTTGTTTACCCTGTATCATAAAAGACTGCTTTTTTTTCTCACTCTTGAGACTCTTGAAGACTTTATGGTAAGTGCATTCTCCAGGTGCAATTGTCTTTGGCTCCCAGTTTTTTATAGTCTTTTTTGAAAAAAACCCTCTCCTTACCTCAGTACAGTTATCTCTCTTGATACTGTCTTCCATTACTTTACATCTAGCTGGAATCATCTTCTCTTCTGCTCTTCTACAGTTGGAATCTTTATATTTACAATTGAAATCAAAAGAGTGATATTCTCTGAAGATTGTCTGATCTATTAGAATGAGTTGCAAGTTATTGTTTGTGAACTTTTTTTAAGAGAGAGAGGAGAGAGAGGGAGAGAGAGACAGAGAGAGAGAGAGATTTTTTAAAAATATATATATTTTTCAGTTTTCCGTGGACACAACATCTTTATTTTATTTTTATGTGGTGCTGAGGATTGAACCCAGCGCCCCGCGCATGCCAGGCAAGCACACTACTGCTTGAGCCACATCCACAGCCCCTTGTTTGTGAACTTTTACTGATCACTTTTTTATTTTGTTTTTATTAGATTTCTTTACTAGGTTTTGTCCCACAATAAATTCCCTGTGTCTTAAAGAGAGAGACCTGTACTAGGCACTTTCTTTTTTTACAGTTCCTTAATACTCTGGTATTGACTCTACAGAAACCCTTTCTGTTTATCTGAACGTGTTTAAATTAGTTTTGCCTGGGAACATTAAACATTGTTCAGAATTTTAAATTGGGTACACAGATGTAGTTATTTGACTCCAGTCATTTTTTAATATCTCCTTGATAATGTCTCAACACAAAGTATGATTTTTAATTCTAATATAATACATGTCTATAAATGTTTCATGGTCCCTTTGTGCCCATTTCTATTGTAACCCATGAAACAAGAAAAAAAAAGGAAATAAAACAACTGGTTTAGACTGAGTTCACCTTTTCAATGATCATATAATTTCCTAATATCTATGAAAAAAAATGCTACTCCCCTCCTCATATTTCTTATATTTACTGATGAAAGTTTTTCTTCTATTTGTAGTTTCAGCACTTTGAAAATTATGATTTGTTGTTTAGACCTTATTTGGTTTTGCTACTTAGACTCACCCTTACTCTGTTAGTTCCCAAGCAACAAAATTCCTGCCTTAATTCTGTATGCTTGAGCGTCTATTTTCTGAAAGAAGATGATAATAAGCAAACGTAGAATTAAAGGGAGCAGTTGCAAAATATGCAAAACTATAATAGGTTAAATTCGGCTTAAGCATAGTCCCAGTATCAAGTAGGTCTGGTTTAACTATTTGGTTAAATCACTTTGTGTTCAGTCTAATTGATACAACAAACAGATCTCAAAATAGAATTTAAAAAAAGGAATTTAGAATATAGAAATGTATTCATCTTTCACATAAAAGAAGCAATAGGTCTAGAGTTGACAGGGAGATATTTATCTGTTCTTAACACATCTATTACACATGGCCACTTGATACCATCTCTGGCCCACTGGGTATAGAAGAAGTCAAGAAAGCACACAAGTTCCCCTGAAGACAAGATCGAGAAGTAAACATGATTTCTTGGATTGCATTGGTCAGAAAATAAATATATAAGAGCACAGCAAGCTGCATAAGAGACTGGAAATTGTAGGCTGTAGCCAAGTCAATTTCTGTCATTATACAAATATGGAATAATAAATGTTGATAAGTATTTTTAGGCCGTGCCCTAAAATTGACATTTCTGATAAATATTTATTTTTCCATATCTGTATAATGACAGAAATTGGCATGACTAGTCAAAATAGACAAGGAAAGGGCAGTGATTTAAATCAGTAAAGAAGGGTCATCTCTACTAATAGTCTACGTACAGAGAAAGAACACCTTGATCTGCCACAGTCTATCTATCTATTTCGGTATTCAAGAGGGCCTGCGGATATATTCAGAGTAGTCTTAATTCTTTTACTTGGTTGAGTGGCAGATATGCACAATGGAGCAAGCTCACTCATATTCTCAGATTGGACTTTTGTTTCTGACTAAACTCTCAGGCTTCCATATATGCTCAAGGCAGAATTTCAAATTAAGACTGGATTATTTAGGGACTATTTTTATTAAAAACAAATCTATGATACATGGGAGGAAAATTAGTTTTTCATGTTCAAAAAAATCTATCTGAAAGATGTAAATCAAATGTATTCAAATAATTATGAACAATAGTTTCCTAATTTGCTTGTTTAATATGAGCACATATTTCAAATTTTAAGAACTGTGCTATTAAATAGCATTGTGATGATGTTACCAATTGAGGTAAAATATTTTCTCTGGCCTTACCTTTATTTTATCATAGAATATCAACATCAGGTCAAGAGCCTCAGACCTTGAGAATTTCAATAAGTTAGCATTGTTCTAAAAATCTAAACCCAAGTTTTATTCATTTAATCAAAACTAAAATTATACTCAATTATTCTTTTATTTTACCTATTTAGCAATGATCATGACTCACCACTCTTCTTGCCTTCTTGAATATTTCTATTTATGATTATGTCAAAAATGTCAAAATAATCCATTTGGTTAGGAGTAAATTAAGCTTTCAGAAGTTATTGAAAGGTTATGAACAAAATGTTTAACTTTCTTCAAATTATTTTGAAGTCATCTGGGTATATAGTCAGCTACTTTTAAGTTTTAAAAACTTGAAATATTAAGAAAGTTTGTCAAGGGACTTTCAATGCCTGACAAAATGTTAAATACCACATGCTTTGGGGTTTTATCTATATCTATATCGTCTACTCCAGAGAAATTATAAGAAGCAATAGAGAAGCATAGGTTTGAAGAATGAATAATAAAGAGGGAGCAACATGGAAGATCAAAGTCTCTGTGAATTGTTCCATGTATCAGAGAGAAGCAGCAAAGGGCTGTCCTGTGGGTGAGCACCATCTGGGGATGCAGGTGCATTGCAGTAGCAGCTTGAATGGGGGGAATTTCTAAATTTTAACATGAGAGCTACATTACCTTGGAAAAGTCATTGCGTACCACCACGGCAGAAACTTCTAGAATGTCCTAACCTGATGACCTAATTTGCTGATGTGGAGCAAGGTGGGACATTTATTATAATGCCCATCTTAGCCATACCCATGGACTAGTGACACTCCAATTAGAAAGACTTTCTAATTCCTTCTTTTACTAAAAGTATATTTTTAGAAAAAAATAGCGAATTATTTTCCAAGATCCACTCATTTTTCTTCCTTTTAATAACAGAGGCACCTGAATTTTAGCTGGGCCCAAATCTGACCTGCTGATACTGTATTTCCCTGCTTCCTTGGTAACTAAGCTTTGCCATATGGTGGCGTTCTGATCAGTTTAGTATAAAGGAAATGATACAACTTCAAGATTTTGTTTTGAAACTGGACAAATTTTCCCCCTTTGCTTCTGGAATACAAAGGACAATACCTAGAGCAGTCAACTTGAGCTGAGGGCCTCTTTCATCCTGAATTTTTCAATGACTTTGTGGTGAAGAAAGATGCAACCAATTATGGACAGCTCCTCTTTAGACTATAAAGTGAGCGGGAAAACATGTTCTTGTATTTATGTAACTGTAATTTTGAGTTTCCTGGGGAAATAAACTTAACCTAGACCTTAGCCTCTAAAGGATGTAAAATATAAAGAGGAATCTAGGACCAGAGGAATGAATGGTCAGATAAGATGACTGGATATAGAGTTGATCAAAAGGTTTATAAAGCTCCTTAAATTCTTGAATTGGTGGAACTTCCCTGTCACTTAGTCTTACTCAACAAGTTCTTAACTCAGAATTATTAATTATTATTAATTATCATTATTTGTTCAATCCCAGTAATCAAAAATCATATATATATAATATATATATATATATATATAATATATATATATATATTTTATATATATATATATATATATATTATATATATATATATATCTCCAACAAGTCCTATTATTATAACTATTATTATGTACTGATCATGTGTATCACACTTTTTTTATTACCAGGGATTGAACAGAGGGGCACTTAACCACTGAACCACATCCCCAACCCTTTTTTATATTTTATTAGAGCCAGGGTCTCTCTGAGTTGCTTAGGGCCTTGCTAAGTTGCTGAGGCTGCGTTTGAACTCACAATCCTCTTATCTCAGACTCCTAGGTCTGTGGGATTACAGGAATGTGCCACTGAGTCCATGTATTGACTATTTATATCATAAGTGTATATAGTTTTAAATGTATTTAAGTAAGTTCTGAGTATGATATGCCTTACCTGCTTGGTTGATCACTATGCTCTTAATAAATGCTCCTGAGTTATATTGTTTATATTGGCAATGGATTTCCTGCTAGTCTACCTTCCTAGAGTAGTCTTGGGATCTCTGAGATTTAATTAATGGGAACATTCAGCCCAGTTTCCACTGACAATTTCCAGGGACAGTGAGGAGACACATCTTGGATTATATCAATAATATGGGTGGAATAATATGGTTTAATTTAATATGGAATAATATGGTTTAACTTTTCTCATTCTAGATCCCTGACAGGACAATGTGTGAAGCCGTGACCAGAAAACTGAGACTGCAGTCAGAGCCCAGGAAGTGAGTCCTGCTGGGTCCATGGAGCAGGATGAGGGAGCTGCAGAGGACAAACAGAGCCAGCCCAAGAGACTACCACGGGGGCTGAGGTCAGCGAGGCTTCAGGAACGGGGATGCCCAAGCCTTTTGGAGCTCTCATGCCACCACTGTTCCCAAGATGTCAGACATCAGCTAATGTTTTCTCTGTTGCATTTTGGTCTCACTCACCCTGGTCCAATTCCTACTCATTACTTTTTTTTTTTTTTTTTTTTGGAAGGAACAAGTTTACACTGTGCCACTCTAAGTTGGAAGTGTAGGGAAGTTCATGTTTTTCTTTCTTTCTTTCTTTCTTTTTTTTTTTTTTTTTGAAGGGTTTTATGGATGGGTTGGTTTGAGTCTCAGAAGAAACTTTGGACTTAAATTTCACAGCAGTTTTGGACCTCTGAGGACTTTGGAAATCCTTGCAGATGGACCAAATGTGATTTGCACTGTGAGATAGGTGTGAGCCCCTAGAGGCCAGGGGTGAAGAACCAGAGGTTCCTGTGTTAGAGGCACAGCCCCCAGGCCCTGGCCATAATGGGATGCGGTGGAACCTGTAGAAGATGGAGTTTAGTGGGCGGAAGTAAGATCCCTGGGTGGGTGCCTGTGAAGAGATATTGAACCCTCGCCCCCTTCCTCTCTCTCTTGGCTTCCTGGCTCCCATGACGTGAGCTGCTTCCTGTACCACATACTTTTGCCTTCATGCAGTGCTTCTCCACAGGACCAAACGACCAGGAACTGAAACCACAGCCATGAGCCAAGATAAAACTTTCTCCTTGATTTTTCTGAGTTGCTTGTTGTGGAGTGAAAACCCACTCCCACGCTGGGAGGCACGGTGGGATTCTGGCATGCAGGTCTCTGCCCCCTGGCTGTTGCGCTTCACTAGAGTATCACAATGGTATAGCATAAAGTTTTCTAAATTCCTTTGGTAAAGTTTTGTGGTCATCTTAAAAGCCTCAGAATTTGTGTAATATCCCATAGGTGATTAATTTCTAAATAAAAAGAGTAGTCTCTGATGTCTCAACTACGAACTGACTGATATGATTATGGGTACTAGCATTAAAAGCTTGGCTGTGATGCTTTGGGCCTTTATTAAGGATGTAAAGAGGACTCGAAATGTGGAATGATACGTGGCTGATTCTAACAGCAGTGGACAGCTCAGCAAAAGCAAAGTACCACCTCGAGATGTTAACTCACAAGTACACCCACGATCAGGCAGCTAGGGAAACTTTGCTTTGTGACCCCAGGACTCGTGCACCTGAAAAATCTAATTCACATTTTTACCTAGTAACTTCCAAAATCTTTTCAAGTCTCCTCTATAAAAGTAAAAACATTATTTTGGGTAGAGTGTTATTTAAAATCTCAAAATGGACCCACTTGACATAATTTAAAGAAATCTTTCTTTTTGTTCAGGTATTTTTTATATCTTAATCAGAGAATAGGCTGTGAAAATTTTATGTTAAATATATTTAAAATCCTGCATCACTCAGAAAGCTACTAAATAAGATATATAAAATAAAAATTTTTACAATTATATTCTTATAATTGTACCTCTATGCACCTTAATGTCATTATTTTGAGGGCTTTTTACCCACAACATTAATGTGAGTGTATCTATAAAATAATGTTTTACTCTAAAACCTATACCATTCATTGCATAAACTATATTTGGTTTAAGTGGCAAAATTTATTAGAGATATTAAAATGACATATTAACACAGTGATATGGAAGTAATAAAATTAGAAACCAAGATGCAAAGTCAATATAATTGCTTCATTAATTAATCCAAAAAAATGCTAGGATTAGTTCTTAAATCAGAGATTTTACTTATATATGGTCACAATAAAACAAATGGAAGTAGTAAGATTATTTCCTACATAAGTTCAATAATTCACTGAAAATGTTTCTTAGTCTGGAGACGAGAACATTGATTGGGAATCAGGATAACATAAATATTCCTCACAAGCACAACTATATTTTATACTACTTCAGTCTCCTCCTGTTTTCTAAGCATTAATTCTTAACCCTTTCTGGAACTTTCCAGAAGTGCATACCAGGTTTTCATTTGCAAGCATAATTCTAACTGTCATCATCCAATCTATGGCTCCTGTAGGGCCTCCCATTGTTCTTAGGATGAAGACTAAATTCTTCCTCTGGCTACAAGGTCTTGCATATTTTGAATCTTACTTCCCTCTCTAGACTCATCTCTTATTGCTCTCTCTTGCTCTCACCCACTCTGGCTGATATTTAATGCCTTCTGCACAATAGGTCCCAACCTTACAGGGACTTTGCATAATACTGAGCAATTTCCTTGCCTTCCTCAAATAGGTGACCTATAGTCACCCTTCATTTCCTCAGATAAACCTTCCTTGAACTTCAGATTAATTCATGCTACTATGCACACTCATAGCATCATGTGGCTTTGCTTTGAGGACTTACTTTTTATCTTTGATATCTGGTGGAGTCTCTCTGCTCCGTACATTCTTAGCTCATAAATATGGGAATCTATTCTGTATTTGTGTTGCTGTGGTTAATAATTATAAGCTCCATGCCTGTCATGCCTGTGCATAGTTGGTACTTATTTAATATTTCTCACATATATAAATTAATTCTACCATCACTTATTTATGTATGTATGTTAACATTAATAATCATCTTTTTTTCCTACTTATACAGGGTGTATCGTGAAGTTTGGATCAGCCTATGAAAGTGGGGCTGTTGTCCATGTTCTGTCTCCTATATCCATAGTTTGTAGGAAAGGTTAACTCAGCAAGAGTTGCTTCTCTCCTGTTTGTTCATTTACAGATGTGAAATAAAGATTAAAAACTACCATTTTATGCAATTTAACTAATGAAAACATCTTTCGGGATCAATCTGAAGATCTTTAGGATGAAGTGATGGTATGTAAAGAGAAGGTGGATTAGTTAATTTCTCTGGAACTAAATAAAAATCAAGATGAGAAAAAAAAATCAGCTTATCCGATGATAAATAACTTATTGAGCTTATACTGTGTTCTTTGCATTGAGGATAAGGTGGCGAAGAAGACAATTTGTATCTGATACAGTATTTATTTAACCCATTCTCATAAGATGAATTTGACACAGGGTCATAGTATAGAATTAAAGTTAAATCACAGTAAAACATTCATCAGATTAGTGAAGTCAAACACCTAGATGTAATTGTGAACATTAGGATGTAAATTGTTTAAGAAATGCATTTTTTTCTTGCATAAAGAATAAATAAAATCATAAGTAATACAAAGGTCAAAGCAAAAAAAAAATTGAGGAATGCTTTATAAATTAGAAAGACCAAACATAGAACAAGAAACATGGGCAAAAAGCAGCGTAGTTACAGGATATTTCCTATGCATAGATATCTCAGAAAAAAAAAAAAGTTTTAGAGATGAAAGATTCCAGAGAATAAAGATGGGAATAAAAGTATTATTTAAAAAGTGAAAATAATTCTCACACACATGCACACACCCAGAGACACTAATTATCCTTAGATCTGATAGTTATGCATGCTAAGAATGAAGCAGAGAGTGGTGAATTCAGCTTACAAATTAGACATATTAGAAAGATCCCTAACTCTAACACACAAAGACAGTGAAATGATACAGCTGTCCAAGGGAAGAGGAGCTCTATGGAGTCACTGAGCACCCTCATAAAACCACACATAGGAAGTCAATGTTAAATGTTCTATTTAATAACCCTTGTGCTAACATCACTGAGATAAGGACAGATTCTAAAGAAGAAGAAAAGGAGAGTTAGTTAAGAAGGCTCCTAAAGCTTCCAAGGTTCTGAATTGCAGAGAATCCTCTCTAGCGAGGTTTAGCACAAAGGGATTTTATAAGTCATCTTACAGAATTTCTAGCAGACATAGGGGGCCAAGTTTCTGTGCTGTGCAATCCTGAACAGAAAGAGTCAGGAGAAATGTTGAACTGTGCACAGAAACTATTGCCAGGGATGCTCTTGTCACCTGCCAGCCTGCAGTCATCAGGACCTGCAGCAGCTTCCCCAAAAGAATGGAAGCGTCTCTCTCAAGGTCTGTCGGGGAACAGACACCACTTCACATTGCCCTGCATTTCAAATGTCATTGCATGCTGCATGTGAGCTGCAAAAGCGTCTGAAAGGGCAGTCCTGGGTTGTCCAGTTTTCCTGGTACAGGCCCACATGCCAAGAGGGGATTGGGATGTGTTTGGAGAGAGTCAAACTCGTCTTTTTCATAATCTGGCATTTGTGGCTCTGTTCAACAGGACCCAAAACTTACAGGAAAGGAATCTAGTATCAAATATGTTACAGGGAACATTCCAAGGAAATCTCCAGGATGAGAAGTCTAAGATAATTGACACAAAGTAGAGGTTCCCCAGGCAAGATTGTAAAGATAAACTCTTATTTATTGGATTTTCCAAATGGCTGTTTGTGGAATGCCAGGAGACGACGGGGTACAGGCAAGGTGAAATGTAAAAATTGTGTGTTTAAGTAATAGACAATTTTAATGAGTCCAGGGTACAAGGATAAGATGGTAAAATGCTCAAGATTTTGATTAAAATGCTATGTGCCCATCCACGGCCACGAAGGGGGTGGCAAAGGCCAAGCCCACAGGGTCTTCATTTCCTCTCTAGGGTCATTAATTAGCAGGAATCAGCAGTTTTTATAAATAAATAATAGTTTCTTGAATAAAAGCCTAGACAAATAATAATTCAGCAAGATATGAAAACACAGACTTTGTGAGTGCTGTTTGTAGGTACCAACTTAGTTTAAGGCTGGGGAGGCAATATCCACTGTATTTGGGAAGACCTTCAGCTGAACAAGCAGGAGGTTAGTCAAGGTAATGCTCACCAGAGTTTGGCTTAGCTTGCTAATTATATATCAGTGGCTGATAGAATCAATTAAAAACTCTAACCTTGCTGATTGTACAGAGAGGACTCTTGAGATGCCAGAAGGAATCCCCAGGCAATATAAAGATGTGGCTATCTGGCATTCTTATTTTCTTTGTGCTGCCATAACAAAACACTAAAGGCTGCATCGACTATAAGCAGGAGAAATTTCTCTCATGTTGTTTTAGAGGCTAGAGAATTCAAGATGAAGGGTAGCAGGGCTTGGGTTCTCGTGAGGGTTTTTCTCTGGGCTATAGACTGCCAGTTTCTTGCTTTGTTTTCGCGTGGTGGAAGGGCCAAGGCAACTCTCTGGGGTCTCTTTTATAAAATCAGGATTCCCATACCTGAGGACCCTGCCCTTATGATGCAATGACCTTCCTAAAAGGCCTAACCTCCTTGATAACATTGCATTAGGGCTTAAGTTATCAACATGGAATTTGGAAGGACACAAGCATTCAGACCCTCCCAATACCACACCATAAACTACAGGTCAGTCCCAATAGGATTTGAGGTTTTTGCAGGGCTCTAATAAACAACAGTCTACACATTAGCTTACTATAAGCTATAGTAAATAATGACTTATCAAGGAATGATAAATATCATTCCTGCAAATTTTAAATGTTCTAGTAAAGCTAACTTTCAAACTTAATGCTCATTTGATTATTTGTTCTTTTTAGTGGTACATGACAGTATAATGTATTTTGACATAAACATACATAGAGTATGACTTTCTATTTTTGTGGTTTTACATGATGTGGAGTTACACTGGTCATGCATTTATATATGAACATAGGAATATTATGTCTGATTCATTCCACTGTCTTTCCCATTCCCATCTCCCCTTCCTTCTCTCAACTGCCCACTCTCCAATTCTTCCCTCCCCCTGCTTATTGTAAGTCAGCATCCACATATCAAGGAAAATATTCAGTCTTTAGTTTTGGGGGGGTTGGCTTATTTCACTTAGCATGATAGTGCCCAGTTCTATCCATTTATTGGCAAATGCCATAATTTCATTCTTCTTCGTGGCTGAGTAATATTTCATCATACATGTGTACCACATTTTCTTTATCATTCATCTATTGGAGTGCATCTGAGTTGGTTCCATAGTTTAGCTATTGTGAATTGAGCTGCTATAAACATTGATATGGTCATGTCAGTATAGTATGCTCATTTTGATTCTTTTGGATATATGCCAAGGAGTGGGATAACTGGGTTAAATAGTGGTTCCATTCCACATTTTCTGAGAAATCTGCTTTCCATAGTGGTGGCACAAATTTGTAGTCCTACCAAAAATGTGTGAGAGATGGGTGGGGAGAAGATGGCGGCGAGGGGAGTGCATTGTCCCCTTGTGCTGCGTCACTGTGTGGGAGTATGATGAGTCAGGACGGCTAAAGGCTATCTTGTTAGGAATTTCCAGCAATAGTGGGGTGCTCCGGAACCTGGAGGAAGGATTTCCATCGCACGAGGATCAGCTACGGGGACTCAAACGCGAGAGATTTGTCGCACGGAGGGTAACACTGCTTATTCAGGAAATCGCCCCGCGGCTAGAGTCTGCAGCACGCGCTGGGAAACGAGGAGATAGCGGCGCAGGGATACAGCGCTGCAGTCTCTGCCAGCCGTGCAAGCACCGTACTCAGGGCTGAATTCTGGGTTCGAGACGGGGGAAGGAAGCGGTCCATTTCGGTTCTCCACACCGGTCAGACCACAGAGGAGGCCAGCAGCCACCATCTTGGAGAGGTGACGTCACCATCCCTGTTTTCGACTGACCGCAGCTCATTCAGCCATATAACAGGTAATTTCAGGCTGCCATTCGCCTGCGGCTTGCAGACAGATTACTCAGGCTCAGTGCCTGAGTGCTTCTTGGAGCCTGCTCTTATCAGAGCATACACCGAGCACGGAGCGGCCGAGTTCAGGCTCCCGGAAATGCTCTGGCCCAGGGCTAAGGAGCCCATGGAAACTGCTTCTCGGTCCGGGTCCTGCTGAGGGCCGGTCAGGACTCACCAGTTGCTTTGGTTACCCGGGAACGAAATGCTGCCATTCGCATAGGATACCAACATGGCAGAGATCTGATGTCATAAGAAAGCGGCGGAGGAGAGAACTTCATCAATACCAGCGGCGACAGAAACAGTTGGTCTCCTGGTAGGGGGGGTGAGGCACAGACACCCAAGTCTCTCTCGATTTGTCGTCGAGCCAGAGGGGAGGAGCCGGAGCCAGGCCGCCGCCTGCGCCCGGAGCAGGCCCAGCGGCTCGCCGGCGTGGTGGTTGCGTGACCCCAATTGGAGAGGGGGCGGAGCGGGGCCGCCACCCGCGCCGGCAAGGTGGGCAGACCCGCGACCCAGTGGTACACGGGCGTGGTAGGA
>NW_026000037.1:7915902-7970457 GCF_001458135.2 Marmota marmota marmota
TGTGACATTTATACACAATGGAGTATTACTCTGCATTAAAAAATGACAAAATCATAGAATTTGCAGGGAAATGGATGGCATTAGAGCAGATTATGCTAATGAAGCTAGCCAATCCCTAAAAAAGCAAATGCCAAATGTCTTCTTTGATATAAGGAGAGTAACTAAGAACAGAGTAGGGACGAAGAGCAGGAGAAGAAGATTAACATTAAACAGGGATGAGAGGTGGGAGGGAAAGGGAGAGAGAAGGGAAATTGCATGGAAATGGAAGGAGACGCTCAGGGTTATACAAAATTACATACAAGAGGAAGTGAGGGGAAAGGGAAAAATAATACAAGGGGGACAAATGAATGACAGTAGAGGGGGTAGAGAGAGAAGAGGGGAGGGGAGGGGAGGGGAGGGGGGGATAGTAGAGGATAGGAAAGGCAGCAGAACACAACCAACACTAGTATGGCAATATGTAAATCAATGGATGTGTAACTGATGTAATTCTGCAATCTGTATATGGGCTACAAATGGGAGTTCATAACCCACTTGAATCAAAGTGTGAAGTATGATATATCAAGAAATTTGTAATGTTTTGAACAACCAACAATAAAAAATTAAAAAAAAATGTGTGAGATACCTTTTCGTCCACATCCTCACTAAAATATATTGTTAATTGTATTCTTGATAATTGCCATTTTGAATGAGTGGGATGAAATATCAGTGCAGTTTCAATTTGCATTTCTCTAATTGTTAAAGATGTTGAGCATTTTTTGATATATTTTTTGACCATTTGTATTTCTTTTGTAAAGTCTATTCAGTTCCTTTGGCCTTTTATTGATTGGGTTTTTTTGGTGTTAAGTTTTTTTTTTTTTTTTTAAGTTCTTTATAGATCCTTGAGATTAATGCCCTATCTGACAAAGATTTTATCCATTCTGTAGGCTGGCTCTTCACATTCTTGACTGTTTCCTTAGCTGTGAAGAAGCTTTATAGTTTGATACCATTCTATTTACTGATTCGTGATTTTGCTTCTTGCGCTTTAGGAGTCTTGTTGAGGAATTTGGTTCCTAAAGTAACATGATGGAGATTGAGGCTTACTTTTTCTTGTAGTAGACACAAGGGTCTCTGTCTAATGCCTAGGTCTTTGATCCACTTTGAGTTGAGTTTTGTGCAGGGTGAGAGATAGGGGTCTAATTTTATTTTGTTACATATGGTTTTCCAGTTTTCCCAGCACCATTTGTTGAAGAGGATATGTTTTCTCTAATGCATGTTTATGGCACCTTTGTCTAGTATGAGGTAACTATGTGTATGTGGGTTTGTCTCTGTGTCTTTTATTGAACCCAGTATAAACCACAAATCTAAATTGTTGTAATGACACCAGTAACAGATTAGATAGCAGAGAAGAGCCATGAAAAACCTATAATCACCTTAATTATAGCACATGGATTCATTTATTCAAGAAATATTGAGTGATTGCTATATTCTAGGTACTATGGTACAATATTATGTGAAACAAGTAAGAAATTAGGAATGAAAAGCAATATAATAGCAAAACATGTACAATAGAAATCAAGATGAGATGAGACCAGTGCTGATTTTTGGTTGGAAATGTCTCTGTGGGTTCATAGTTACAAGCAGGTTCTAATATCAATATATCCTATTTGTACTAGAGTGGACTATTTATATTTTGTCCTCCATTTCCAACTGTGCATATATATACCTTTTCCTTCTATTGAGTGCCCATGAAATTGAAATCTGATCCACCTCACTGACACACCGCATCATGTACAATTGGCTTTCATTAGCATTCCAGAGAAAGGGCCGAAGAAGTTCTTTTGTAAGACAACATCTGCTGAAAGTTAGCATGTATGTTCAGAAGTGGAAAAATCCTAAATTTCAATATTTGATGCCATTTTGCAAAGTGAATCCACCCATGTAACTGCCACCTTGATAAAAACAGAGTGGGTGGATTTTGAGCACATGGCCTGTAATTTTGAATTTGATGAAGCACAGTACATCCACACGGGGGTTCTAATAAGCATCACAGAACCTGAAAGACAAGAATGTTCACAGTGCTTACCTTCCTGCTTAAACATTTTAGAGACGAAAGCACAGAATATCACTAATCTATAAGTAAATGGAGGTAAAGAGCCCAAGGTCCTTGGAATTTCATAGAAGTGTTAAACACATATTTTAATAAAACCCATAATAAGCCAATGTTGTGATATTTAAGAGAACAAACTTGTAAAAACTGTCGGCACGTCTCATTTTCCTCACACTGCTACTACAGCTCATAAAATAGGAATTTCTTTGATTTTCAATAGCTTTACTTTGGGAAAGTGCCTGTGAGACCCACTCTTCCCTTTATGCAGGAGAATAAATGACTTTCAAGTAGAGAGGTGGTAGCTTATTATGCATTAGGTCATGGTATTCTGAGGCTGAGGCTTCTTAAAGCACTGATAAACCAGCTGCTCGGGAGAGAGCATTCAGTCACTAGGAGTTTCCAAAGATAATGACATTCTGCTGATATGGACTGACTTAGGTTCAGAGGAAATATAGGTGTCCATTGGAGATAGAAAGCTCAAGGTTTTTTTGTATGAAGGTTAAATATGAATAAATTTCTAGAATCTTCCAAGTGCAAGCAAGTAGACCAATGTCAGAGAAGAACATGAAAGTACAATGGCTTTCGATTTTTTTTTTTCCTAAAAGAGAAACCTAGCAATGTCCTCCTCTAAGAGATGGTCAGGGCTACTCAAGTCCTCTTTCATCTTACTATTCCATTTTACAGTCACCCACTAGACATTCATTGTAATAATTGGTCTGAATCTATTCTTCCATTCCTTGGTCTTTTTTACCAATCTCTTCTCGTTGCCATCTGAAACTGTCTTTTCTTTCTTTTTCTTTTCTTTCTTTTTTTTTTTTTTTGGCAAAGAAACATCTCACCCTCATGATCTTTCATGATTATTTACTTCCTCTGCCATCATGGGAGAAACCGGCTTTCCCCACAGTTCGCAGTGGAGACAGCTAACTCTGGCAATCTGGGCACCCCACCTCTGAGAAGCAGGACTCCTCCTCAGTCTGAGGCACTGCTAGGCCAGGAAGTCTCTTCTAACTCATAAACAGAAAGAGAAATGAGCAACAAACCTAGCAAGTATCACATGAGCCCCAACACAGCCACAGACTGCTTTCTTGGAGTTCTGCTACCACATTCTTTTCATTTCGACTGTCATTTATCAATATTTTGATTATGTTTCACAGAAAACTGAAGCAATTTGATTTGGAGTTGAATCTGGATATTGTTTTGTCCCGCACAACACTTTGACCTCAGTTCTTTGGTTTGATCATCTCCAAATACACCTGTCTTCCCCTCTCATGGCTCGCACATAGCTGAAATTTTGTTATTGCTTGACTCTCCTTTTCAATGACTTAGAAATTCTTTGTAAATTAACTATCATATCATCCAGATTATTCATGAAATACCCTCATTTTTCACACCTTAAGGGTACCTCAACATACACATTTTTCTGTTTACTTGCTGATTGGTCTTAAAATATAGATTCCGTGGATTTGTTTTTTCACTATTCTCTTGCTAAAACATGAATCCCCTCAATGCTTAATCCCTTTATTTTGCCATGCAGATTATACCTGAAGACTACGATTTCTTTTAAATTTTCTCTGCTTAATGGACTGAATCATAAAACTAGGATGACCTGCATTAGTGTAAATTCTTGGTTGTCAAAACCTCAGATCATCTCTTAAATCAGTCCAGGTTTGGCATATCCTAAAACATCAGTCTCAGACCTTCACTTGGCTCGGATTTCTGATTACTGTCCACATCTCACCCATGATCCTCAACAAATAATCCTGTTACACTTAAGAAAGAAGCATTGAAAGTGCAGGAGGGAGAGAAAGAGAAACTAAAACAGAGAAACCTCCAGAGCTCCTTCAGTTCCTAACTACAAGCTTACAAGTGCTTCTGGTTCCTAAATCAGTTTATCTTCCCACCCTGTTGAGACAGGAGATTGTCTTCTTACTAAGGGGGATCCCTTCCCTCACGTGTTCCATAGCTCCTGTGGATATGTTGCACATGTCCACACAATGTCTAATAACCCTACTCTCCGACCTTGATATTCTCTATCATATTTTACCACCAACATTTTGAACCATTATCTGTATCAACATTTTTTAAAAAAATTCTACTCATTTCTCAGCTGATTCCACTTCCACCAACTCATAGCACCAAACACCCACTTACTAAGTCACACATGGAATCTTAAGTTCCCCCAACCAGCCAGCCATTAAATTGGTCCTTTTGGAAGCAATCTTTGCAGTTAGTCTCAGAAACCCTTTCTCCTAGTATTTCCCCTATGTACGTCTCTGATCTTTGTAGGCTCTTTACCTATTTCTTTCTCTATTTCTTGTCATTTGACTTAGTGTTATCATGTTATGTGTGAAGCACTGGGTTCTACAATTTGCATATATTATCACAATGTCCAAAGAGACAGATATTGTATTCCCATTATATAGATAATCAAACCGAACATTCATGCAGAATAAAAATAGAGTTTTGGTAGAAATAAAATTTATTTTATGAAAATTACCACATTATGAATAATGGTTGTTACTGCAAATATCCTTCAGATGTTTCTTTAATACACAGTATATAATTTTGACTACTTATCTCAGTTTGTATGTTTTATCTACTGTATTGTTCTTCTGAAAAAAGTAAATCAGTTAATTTCATTTTCATGATTAAATACTTCAAGTCCTTTTCTACTAATGTATTTAGACTTGAGCTGTGTACTCTAGTTTTGGATTTATGGCCAGACTTAAAATTTGTTGGCTAAAGCATATTTGCTAAAAAAGTGATCCTAAATCAATTGTGTCTTGTATAATTTAGCTTTGTGTTAAAGCAAAGAAAAATTGGTTGTTTTAAAACTTTGTCTATTTAAACCCTAAAAGATATAGAATAATTGTGTAGCACAGCAGAAAACCCTAGAAGATAATGAGGCATATAAAAGTGAATGTGGATGACCTGTATATAACAACATGGGTGGATTATGCAAGAATACAATTCTGAGTTAAACAACAAAGTCATAAGGCAAAAAAGACAAAGTGTGGGATATTTATTTTTCATTTTGTTGATTCATTTTATAATTTGATAATAAACATGCAATTTAGACCTGCATTGCCTGAATGAGCATATCTGGAAATTTAAGATAGCCTAGGAGGCATTGGTTATTTGGTTATTTATGATCAAAACAGAAAATAAGTATGGAACTTGTTTTTCGAAGTTCAATTTATGCCAAATATTTTTTGGGAAAATATATTTTTTTGTTTCAAAACTATGCGTATATTATGATACACAGTGAAATATCTTGGAATTTTTACATGAAGGAAACATTTATAAAGAAATTCTTTCAAAAGACTCTTTTTTACAATGGCACAGAGTTCTATGGAGAGAGGAACAAATCAACAGAAGTATGAAAATCACCACTTTAAGCTATTATCATGATTTTATGCTCCTCATAGCAGAAGCATAAAATGAAATTGATAGTTATCAATTTCATTAATTCTATTGAGACAAAACATGAGAATGGAAAAGTTTTGCTTCACTTAATATGAAAGATACACATTAGCTAAGCCCAGACACATAAATCTCCAGATCATGGCTCCTTGATAAATGTCTGACCTCATTTCCATGATTCCATTGAACATGCCCAATAGTTGAAAGAAATTTACCTCTTGAATGTTCCTATACAGTCAGTTTAAAAGTTGGAATTCGAATACTGTCTTTATGAGTATTATTTTTATTATTTTACACATGCTGAAAAAATAAAAAAGCTTTAAGTCATAAAGTTGTGCTCTGAATGACATGCATCAGGTTGGTGGCTGAACCAGATCTAGAATCTGTGTCTTTTTTTTGACCGCCACTCACGATTTTTACTTTTTCCCTTATTATTTGAGTCCTGAGAAAGCCCAATAAGATCTAGTTTCTTAAATAAATCCTGATGAATCCTATAATAAATGTAATTGATTTTTATTATGCAAATGAAATATCTTCCTTAAATTTCAACTCTTAAGAGTATTGCTCATTTGTAAAATTATACAAATTCATTTAATTTCCTAATTTATTAATATTTTGATTAGAATCATCTACATGTTCTTAAAAGTATGAATGAATAAATGTTAGGCAAATTGATCTTTTGAAGAAAATACTCTTTGAATCACTCTGATTTCAGATTTTAATTCTATAAGCTTTTCAAAGCTGAAGTCTTTAAAAAATTAGTGAAGCTTTTAATCATTACATATAATTCCAATTTATATACTTTTACTCTTTCCCAAGGATACAAAATCCTTTTGAAATACGAATATAGTGGAATTGAGACAATTGCTACTTTTCTTAGACTTCTTTCATGTATATTAATCATACCTTAAAAATTATTTTTAACAAGCTCTCCTGATGAAGATACACCCAATTTCAGTACAGAAAGTGGCACCAAAGGACATACAGAATGATTGAAATTGTTTCAGAGACTGCAAATCAAATAGTTTGACTTTCATTGTTAAGTATGATTTTTTTTATTGTAAATCAAAGTAATTTCTGGGTTACTTTAATTGGTAGAATACATTCATTATCAAAAGTTTCTTTTCCAAGTACATTATATAATGTGATTGAAAAATGACTAATAGTTAATGTGCAAATTTTTAATTAGGTCTCTTCTGCCATCCCTACAACTCTACAGAAGGAAATTTAAGTAAAAGGATTTTAATGAAGAAAACAATGTTTTTCTTAGAAGCCCATGATTTATTCCTCCCCCACCATCTTTCTATGGCTCCTTTTCACCCCTGCAGTTAATTAGAGGTACTTCAAATTTAATTGCCTTTTCAGAAATTCTTCAACTCATCAGTCTGCATGATTTCTGTACTGAATCCTAACTTCTTTGTATTTCTGCTCACCAGTGACCTCTTCACCAATTTGTGTTGTTCTCTTTCCCATGCGGGTGTGGTATTAGCATTGTTTGACCCCACAAGGGTGTTTTCACCCAGCTCAGTAAAAATTTACAACTACTTGGTGAGCCAGGATCCCGCACCACTAATTAGCCTTGCTCTTTGCCTGGGTAGGTTTGCCTAGGCATGTCTGTTGTACTAATTACAAGATGAAGGGCTGCAATGTGTAGATGGGATGAGGTTATGATCGCACTCTGTATCAGATATCCAACTCATCACTTCTGGGACAGAGAAGTCATGTCTGTCTCATTGTCCTTGTTATAAATTTCATATCAACAATTCTGATTTATTTTGTACAGTAATATGTGGGCTTCTAGACTGTGATGAGAAGTCCGCAGATACTACTGGGATGTAACTATGATAGAATTCTGTTACTTGATGAGTCTGACCAAGAAAGGAAAGTATTAGAAGGATCTGAGCATTTGTTGCGGGGAAAGGTGGCTGGAAAGACTTGGTGCAGACAGCATGAAGTTGCAGATCACAGTACTCACCATCTCTGAGGTGGGTCAGTGTGCAGCCACTCGGGGAGATGGAAGAGTTCTGACATTGCTCCTTGCAGAGAAGGTCCTGCATACCAAATTAATGTAGATGCTGTTTATATCTTATCATATGTGCTGTGGAGGAATCAGTAATTCCATCATTTGTCTTTTTAAAAATAACTTTGCACAGGGCCCTAGAGAGACTTTATACATATGAGAGAACACATAACCAACGTATTTGCATTGCTTTGATTTGCTTCTCCATTGTTATTTTAAGACAAAAATAAAAGGAGTTTCAGGTTGCATAAATTTGTCTTCCATATATTTTGAATGCATTAAGACCTAGAATAATAAAACTTTAATTTTTTAAAAGATCTAACACTTAAAATGTAAGAAACTGTATAGATTATCAGAAGATATTTTTGAGTGAATTCTTCAGTAGATCCTATTCATTAAAAATATCTGAGCTGCTCTTATTGTATGAAATTGTTTATGCGTAAAATATTGAGAGACATAATTGTTAGCACTTAGTTCACCCTTATGTTTGTGCATTTTATATTACATAATTTACTCTACACATGCCAGTTATACATGGGTGTGAACAACATGTTAGTGGATGGGTCTTCAATGACTAATACATGAAGGTCTCTAATGCAGATGTGGAGAACATGAGAAAGCAAAATGTCTATGTGAGCAAAGAACAGAAACTGAGATCAAATCCAAAAAATGCCAAGAACAGAGAAAACCCACTATAACATAAATAAGAAATGTTTTTGCTGGCCTCATAAGGAGCTTGGGTCTGGCCAAGGATGGACATGCCAAGAGAAAAGTTTCAAATTGAAGCACATATTATAACTTCTAGTGTATTTATGCATATTTAAAACAATAAAACCTGGTTCATATTTTAAATATGTTTGACATCATCATACATTCTCTTTGTTTCACTAATTTGGGCATATGTTAATATTTACTTAAGGTTAAAATAAAAATATTATATTTTTCCTGAAATATTTCAAGTAAACATACAAGGTCTTTATTATTTTTGGGAATTATTTATTTCATTTTGCTTGTTTTGGTAATCAGCTAATTAATTTATGTGGAGCACACCAAAATCACACTAATAAATGGCAGAGCTGAGATTAAAACTCAATTCTCAATAACTTCAATTTCATAAGCTAAATTAATTAGTTAATCTATTTATTTATTTATTTTCAGTTCTGCTGATGGAACTTAGGACTGCTCTACCACTGAGCTACAACTCTAGCCTTAATTATTTTTTTATGTACAATTTTTGTGCTTTAATGTATCAGTTAAGAAACAAATTCTAAAAACGTAGTTAAGAACAATTAAAATATGCAAAACTCAATGTTTTTTGTATAAAAATGATAACTACTATGATGCTAACATTCATAAGAGCAAAATATGGAAATAGCAAAGAGTATTGAGGGGGAAATTATAAGAAGGTCCTATTCTTACATATATTTTTTAAAAAGTACTGGTAAACCAAAATAATTAATGCATATATATTTATGTATATGTATAAATAATATATGTATATTACATATATATATATATATATATATATATATATATATATATATATACACACACACACACACATACACACACACACAAACGTATACAGATATTTCTGCCTGTATAACTCTGCCCATTCCCAGGTGGGAGAGAGATACCAGGAGTTGGTAGATTTTTTTTCAGGTACCTACCCAAAATACCATGCAATATTTCTCATTCCAGATGGCACAAGAATCCTAAGTAACAATTTCACAATCCAGTGGTGTCACAGGATTAATTAATTTGTTTTTATTTTGAGACAGTTCCTTGCTAAATTATTGAGGCTGGCCTTGAACTTGTGATCCTTCTGTCTCAGCCTCCTAAATTGCTAGGGTTATATGTGAGTGCCTCTGCACCTGGTATCAGATGTTAATTTTTGCAGTTTTTAAAAATAATTCATATTAAAGATGCAATTTCAATCAAATATAACAAGTGCTATATGCAAACTTGGGGAATTTATTTAAACTTCCTGTAGTTTAATTTCCTAATCTCGAAAAATAATAATATAATAATAATACTGATCTCATTGAGTTGTTGCCAGAAAGGAGTCAATGTAAAACAATAACTTAAATATTACTCAGCATGAGATAATTACTCAATGCATGGCAGATATTTTTAGCCTATGACACTGGGAAAAAAATAATGTCACTATTATATGTTGGGTATCTGAATTGTAATTTTGGTGTGCATCACACCCAACAGAAAACATTTGGGAACCTCTGCTTTTGTGAAAACTGATGTCCATGTAATGATGAGCATGGTGACAGTTGGGGCACACTGGACAGGACAGCCATCAGCCAGCACACCGCTGCTCTAAAGAACGTGAGTCACCAACACTGGGCCAGCAGAGCTGTGAGATAGTCAGAGCCAGGCTCGGGTCTCAGCTCCAGGACGTGCTGGTCGTGTGGCCATGAGCACAGTGTTGACTCCAATGTGTCCCAGCAGGGAAAGAAGTCGACACTCTCATCCTTTCAACAAGAACAAACCACAACCTTGAAAATCAGTAACGTTTTTTGAACCCATCAGAAAACCGAAGTTGTAGGATTTATTCCCACCTCAAATCCAGAGGAACAGAAGAATCTGGAGTCACAGATGGCAAGTCCTTCCCTGGAGAAGAAGCCACTTATGCCATTAACTGGCAAAAACATTTAAACTCTTAAGGAAAACTAAGTTTTCCTTTTCCCATGAAAAGTGGCTGGAGGCTGTGGTGGGACACAGCCCAGGCAGGCAGAGGCTCCTGGGCTCCTCTTCCGTGTGGCTGCTGTTGCTGCTGGACCCAAGAAACCAAGGGCCAAGACAGACCACCTCAGGCCAGGACAAGGAGAAGGGAGAGGGGCCATCTGAAGTAGCCCAGAGTGTTAGCCACATCCAGGGGAAAGCCGCCCGAGCCTCTGTCACTTTGGGGAAGGGCAGTTCCCGTTGCAGCCCTCCAGCTTTCCTGTTTGACCTACAACAGTAGGAAAATGTGGAACCATGTGATGACCAGAGCTTAGGGGCAGCAGGCCACTAGAGGACTAAGGCTTCATCCCAAGATCCTAGAACGCTCTCCTGCCCCGACATTTTACCTGCAGGGCTTCAGTGGCATATCGCTGGGTTATGGTGGAAGAGCCCCACTGTACACGCTGTGTGACAAAGAGTACTTCAGGGACATTCAGAGAAAACAAAATGCATCTGAAACCTCCTGCACCTGTAACTAAGCAAACATTGAACACCACCACTTGGTCCTATTTACATAAAGCTTCATATTAAAGGCTCTTTACCTCAGTTCCTTTTACTCCAGGCATAATGCTGGCTATTAATAAAAATTATAAGACATGCTAAGAGGGAATTAAAAAAAAAGAAAAAGAAAACAATCTGAAGACACAAAGCAGGACAGAGGCTACCATGGAAAAAGTAAGCAATATTCCAGAACAATGGAGGAGCAGAAGCTGAAGATTTGGAGTAGTCTGTCAGGTGCCTGCACGGCTGGGAAATGGTATAGGTTATTTAAAAGTTGCTTAGAGCAATTATATATGTATATTGCAAACTTTAGGGCAAGCACTAAAACGCAAAAATATTTACAGGCTAAAAAATTTCACAAGTGGTAATTATTATGTAAGATTTGTTATTTTGCTATAAATTGTATAGACAGAACAATTATGGAGCTTAACCTATAGACTAGTTTTGCAGATTAAATAAAAATTTTATACATAAAACATTATATATAAAGCAAGTAGTTGATTTGTAATCAGTATTGAATAAGTGTCAGTTATAATTAATAGTGTGATATTATTACCCTAACCATTGCAAGTGTTGTCAAGATTCTGAGAAAAATCTAGGCTTAGATATTAATTTATAATATCAGGGTTGAACAAGATACAAAATTAGATACTTTTATTAAATATACATATTGTTTATGTTTCTCTGTGCTTTAATATTTGTGTCTAAATAAAAAGAAATCATCTGTAATAATTTATTATGTATGCATAAATTTGTGAAGCATAAGTTTCTTAATATTTTGAAAAATGTATTACAAGTTCATTAAAAGCTCTAATTCTACTTTTTGCTTTTAAGATAAATATATGCGAGGAAATCTCAGACAGCATACATGACTCTCCTTCCTGAGAGTAATGCAGTTACAGACAGAAACAAGTTTGAATATTTGATATATGAGATGATATTTAGTACCTTCTTCCACTTTCATCTTCTGGTGGTTTGGTTAGGTGGCAGGAGTTTAAATCATTGATTTTCTTTTTTTCCATTTTCTCACAGTATACTTTTCATTAAAATAATATATGTCTGAATAATAAAAATATAGATTGACATGGAATTAACAGTAAGCCTGAAAATAGTGAAGACTTTTTCTTAGTAAAGACATAAAATCTTCCATGCTCATTCCTATATGTACGTGTATATGTACTTATATATCTTGGACATATCCTGGAAATATGAGAAATCTTAGGATGTGGTAATGTGTTGGTGATCTTGATCCTTCCTTCATGACTGACCACATTTCATAAACTGGAAATGTTGGCGATGCCTACATTTTACACTCACTACAAAACATGCCATTTTATTTTGCTATTGAATGGTAATATGATAAAAGAATCCTAATCTTTGAAAAAAAATAATCTGTCTTTCTGCTAAATGATAAGTAGAACCTTCAGGAAAGATAATGTGTGTCTCTGGTGGTCTTTCATCTCTAGAGATCACCTGAGTAGACAGCAGGTGTTGGTAAGTGCAGATTTCACCTGAGTAAACAGTAAGTACTGATAAGTGCAACCCTCTCCTGAGTAGACAGTAGGTGTTGATAAGTGCAGCCCTCCCCTGAGTAGACAGTAGGTGCTAGTAAGTGCAGCCCTCACAGAGCTGCGCCGGCATCTGCAAGGCAGTGCCCAAGGGGAGCTGGGTCTTGTCTCCAGTTCCTCTCCCTGTCCTGCACTGAACACCCTTCTTGACCTTGTCAGCTCTTCCCATTATCCCCGTGGAGGTTGCTGTCCCACAGTGTTCAACTCACTGTGTGTTCCACGGTTACAATTTGCTCGTCATTTTAAGTGAAAAGTCAAAATTTCCATTATCAGATGAATACTTATCTGAGGTGCTTGCACCTACTGGATAAGTTGAATAAAAAAAAAAAATCATATAGGTTCTTTACTCATTACTGAACACAAAACAGAAAGACGGGAGCAAATCATCTCCCTTTTCCAACTCTAGGGACTTTGCTTGCACTGGAGGAGCTTACATCCTCAAACTCCCTCTGTCCCATTTTTATAGTGATTATGGAAAATATGTTTTGCAAGAGTTTCCTCCTGCCTCAACATTCACTTAAAATAAAATTTTAAAAAATTGTAAAGTTTCTAGTTCAGCTTGTTTTAGATGAGGCTGATCATCCGCAAAGAGATGCTTCTTATGTTGTACTTTTTACGTTTATGTGCTATTTGCTTGTTATGTGCTATTTGCTCCCTGAGGCATGCTCTGAGAACAAAGCAAAAACTCAAGAAATTTCTCCTCTGCAAAAATGTCAAGTGTTATCTGTGCGTGGGTCAAGGTAACCTCTGCATGTTTTGTTGTAGATGGAGGAAAAAAAAAAATCTTCCCCATTAAGAAGTGGGACTGCAGTGCCTAGGAAATTAATGTCGGTCGAGGCCTGAGGTTTGCACCTGTGTCTCTGTGTGGGCTTTGCTCTGAATTTACTCTCTATCGACACCCAGCAAGAATGATAACAGAATCCTTCCAAGAGAGGATGAACTGCTTGACGTTCTTTGGTTGGATTGTGAGGGTGATTATAAACTTGAACCAATTAATCCTTTTCCTTTCCTTCTAATCTAAGGAGAGAGGAGAGTTTGGTGAGGAGAAAGGGTGAGGGATAAAAGGACCATGTGGCACCACACAGCCACTGCTCCACAAGCACAGCGTGGGAAAGGCGCACCTCCCCTTCCTCTCCTCACTGTAGCCACCTTCTCCAGGCAGAGCCAGGGGCCACGCTGGCTGACAGTGGAGGGTGGCTTTCACTACAGTCCATTCCCTCAGTCCCAGTTGGCATTCTACCTTCCTCCTGCACCCGCCTCCTAACTGTCTTCTCATTCTGAGACCTATACTCCCTGGAGGATGAGCAGTGTCCTCTCTAAAGTCATGAAGATTCTACAACAAGAGTCCTCCGACCTGCTTCACCCAGGGCAGCGGGTGCTTTTGCACACACTGGAATAGTGGAAACACCTCTCAGTAGGTGAAAGGGGATCCTTTTACCTTGACGACAACAACAACAACAGTTTATTTCGTACCCTATTTAAATGAAAATAGAATTCAAACAAGTTATTTTTTAAAAATCTCTTTTGGAGTCCATTCTAATAGTGACTGTCAGGGGAAAACAAATTTTATGGAAAAAAAGAAAGGTGATTTAATATAGTAGAAAAATAAGTAATAAACTAGCTAATGTCACCTAAACCAGAACTTGTATTTCCACTCCAGAGGACCCTGGTCAGTCTGGGTGTGTGTGAGAGTGTGGAAGGTCATCTGAGAGAGCTAGAGGAGGGTGCTGGAGGACTTCAGGAGATAAAGTCATGGTGATTACAGGGTTTATTACAGGTGAAGAAGAAATCACCTTCTTGCCAGTCACATTTTCAGTTGTGCTACATACATAACTGAAGCTTACTGGAATTCCTTCCGTTTTGAGCATCAACATTAATCTTAGCTTTTTAATTTGATAAAAATAGTAAAATAAAAATGCCTTAATATCTCAGGAGAAAATAAGTTCAATACTTTCGGATGGGGTAGCAGGGGGCTGTTAAAATGTATAATATCTGTAAAAATATTTAATTGACTGAGATGTTGAAAATTTTCCAATGGAAGTGGTAAAGAGAAATTATTTTTAAAAAACCCTTTATTACTAGGGCAAATTAATGTTAATCTGCTGGTGCTTTACTTCACCTAAATTTGGAGGACTATTTTCAATGCTCATGTTTATAAAACAAACAGCCAAACTTAGTCTATAAGTTATACACTCCTAACACGCTGTCTGCAATTTTATCAACTGGGTAACTTTTTTAACAGAGGAGTTATTAGATAGGATCTGTTTCATTTGGGATAGAGCTAAATTTAGGAAGCTGGAGAATGTCAGAAACCTCCCCTAAACAAGCACATTTATCATTTCAGAATGAAGTACTGAATTCATTTGCATATGTAGATTCAGGCTCTTAAAATAATTGTTATCATATTCTAATACTTTGTGCATGCTCCTTAATTAATACAAATTTTAAAATATTTACACATTTTAAACATTTCAACTCTAGAAACTAGTGCTTTGGACATTGATATGCTTCCTTGTTCCTGATTAATATTCCTGGAGAGATCACCAGGAAAAACTGAAAAACAGTAATTTTTAAAACCTCTGTTTGCCATTGCAGGCCTGCTATGCCAACAAAGTCATAAATTACTTAATTTCCAGAAAGTAGGATAGTCAAGTGGTGGGATGAGCACCCAGAGAGGAGTTTCTCTTTGAGACATCACTGCCCAGTAGAAACATAATAAACTTGGTAAATGCAAGTTACAGAGTAATTTTAAATTCCTCATAGCCACATTTAATAAAAAATAGGTAAAGTTATTTTTCCAGTGGATTTCATCTAATGCAATATATATAAAATGTTACTATTTCAACATGTAATAAATATTAAAGAATTACTAGTAAGATAGTTTACACTGTGTGTACGTGGAGGTGTGAGGGTATGGAATCTTTAAAACCTGCTAGTATTTCACCCAGCTCATTTCAGTCCAGCTGCATTTCATATGCTTCAGCACCACATGAAGAAACTGAATGATAAAGCAAGACATTGCCACACTGTTGAGTCTAAAGGCTTTTTGCAAGAGGCTGAGATCCTGAGCAAGGAGTAGCTATGGAGAGAAAATTGATCAGTGTGTTCGGAAGTTTTGTCTTTTAGAAATGTTTCATGTAGTCATCTCTTTGGAATAAGAGGGGAAATGAGTCCAAGAATTGTCTAGAATAAAGGCCTTATAAACATCTGGGAGTTTCAGTTTGGAATCCCAAAGGACTAGTGCACATAGCTGTAAAGTTAATAATAGACTAACCCTCTGAAGGCCCATTTGCAAATCAGATCTCTCTTTGATTAGATTAAGTTGATGTGCAGTTATCTTACATGGCTGCCAGGAACAAAGAGAAATTCTTAGGAAGCAGAGTAGAATAGATGGATCCTTGGTAAAGGAGCAAATACAATTCAATGCAAAAGGAGTCAGTCTTCATCAAATTGTGCTAAAATACCTGCAGAAAAATGAACTGAGACACACATTCTACATATTGGAAAAAAAAGTCAAAATGATTACTATATCTAAATGTAAAATACAAAGCTATTCAACTCCTTAAAAATAACACATAATAAAGTCTGCATGAACTTTCATTGACAATAACTTTTTTGATTTCACTGGAAAAGCACAATGAATGAAGAATCAAATGAATAAGCTGGTCTTCACTAAAATTAAAATTCTACTCTATGAGAAAGAGTTTTGAAAGACAAAATATAATCTGGAGAAAATATTTGCAAAAGACATGTGTGATAAGGAACTGTTATCCAAATTATACAAAGAACTCTTAAAAACTGAAAAAAATAAAAATAAAAAAAATAACTCCACAGGGGTGAGTGGAGGGGGGTAAACATGGGCAAAAGATCTGAAGAGCTACTTCACAAAAGATAAAGAATAAATAGAAAATAATCATGAGCATAGAAAGAGATGTCATTAGGAAATTGCAACAAAAACAGAAAACTATTCATTCCTCTTGGAAATACAAAAGGATGCAGCCACTTTGAAAGACGGCTTGTCAATTTTGTACAAAGCTAAATACTAACTTACTTATGATCCAGCAGTTGAACTCTGTTATATATTCAAATGAGCTGAAGACATATATATGTCCCCAATAAAAGCTGCATCAGATATTTACAGCAACTTTATTCATAATTGCCAAAACTTGAAATCAATCAAAATATCTCTCTTTGGAAGAAGAGATAAACAGATTATGGTATATCCATACCATGAACCATTATTCAGCAATAAAAAAGAAATAAACCATTGGCAATGAGAAGACATATTAAAACCTTAAATAAATATTACTAAGTGAAACAAGTCAATCAGAAAAGGCTACCTACTATATATATCCTACCATATTACATTTTTCAAAAGGCAAAATTATAGGAATAGTATAAAAAACCTGGTTGCCAGAGGTCATGAGGAGGCAGGGAGGAATGAAGGAAGGTGAAACACAGGGGCAGTGTAGGGTAATGATACTACTCTGAAGGATAACGTAATGGTGGGTATATGGCCTTATGCATCCGTTGAAACCCATAGAATGTACAACAGAAAAAAAATGAACCCTCTTGTGAACTATAGGATTGAATTAACAATATCTTATCAGTAATGGCTAATCGATTTCAACAACTATACCATGTTGACACAAGATGTCAACAAGAGAAAAACTTTCTGTGGTGGGGGAGTGGTGAGTTAGTATGTGGGAACTTCATATGTCCCACTTAAGTATTTTGTGCACTTAAAACTACTATAAAGAATAGGGTCTAATAATAATAAATACAAAACATGTATTTATATTCAATTAGAAAAGTTATATATTCCTGACTTTAATTTTTAATACCAGTGAACAGTGGTTCCTGCTAGCTTTCCAGCTTTAGCTGCAACATATGTGATTAAATCCTTTTTATCTTTTGGGGTGTTTTATAGTTAATTACCTTCTCTATTCAATTTTCACTTTGCTTCAACCACCATGAATACTTTCTTATAAATGCCTAAAGTCATTTCAAATTCATCAGGTATTAAGCAAAATAAATTTCTTTCCTCCCTCAGTATCCATGAACATGAGTGATATCCTCCACTATTTTAAAAGCAATACTAAAAACAAACCCAGATAGGGAGCTGTCAGTGTTATCTGGTGAACATACCCCTCAGTGCTTTTGAACATATTCTTTAATCATTTGATGCCCTGCTTTGGGATTAAAGGGTCAACGTGTGAAATGTATTTCACATGGTGACTCACAGGTGGGCACAGGCACCCCTGAACATGTGCTAAAGAAACACAAGTCTGTCAACACAATGGTTATCATGATTCTGTCACTGTCTCTTCCACTATCATGATCTGGTAGATCTTATTCTATTTTACTGTGAACACGGGTCCTAGAGATACAATAAATTGATTTCAAAACTTAACAATATTCAAGACCAGGTATGAAAGCACTGTATGCACTAGATAAAGGCTTTCAAAAAATATAACTGCCAAAAATATTCTTTCCATGCCATTTTCTTTAAGAGTACACTTTCTTTAGAAACTTCTCTCTTGAATAAATCCCTTCATGGACTGGTGGCTTCTAAAACTAATCCCTTTCTCTGTTCACACTTCCTGCACTTTGGACACTGTTGACTCCATATTCCTTTCTTAATTGTTATCCCTCTGCTTCCACTATAATCTCATGTAGATGTCTGCTTTATCTTTACCCAATGCCTTTTTGCCTATTTATGGATCCACACTGAACATGGAGCTCTGGTAATACAATGATTGATCCCTCTGTTTTTTAGCCCCCTTCCTTGAAAAGTCCATGTGACATGGGCCACCAATATAATGGTTCTAAAATACTTGATCTTGCCCTAATGTTGTCTTGGAGTTTCATCTGCACATTCTACCTATTGAACACTTTCTTGTAAATGCCTAAAGTCATTTCAAAGTCATCAGGTGTTAAGCAAAATAAATTTCTTTCCTTCAAAAGAAATGGCTTTTTCTTTGCTTGCCAAATAAATGAAATATGGTTAAGTGAAAAAAAAAAAAAGAAATGGCTTCATCTCACACCTTTATTTATTTACTATTAGAAATCCTAAAACTAGACATTGCTGAATAAAGTTGAATTTTTTTCTCATTGTTTCTCCAAGTAGCTAATCACAACACCTAGTTTGTGGTTTCTCAGGATGTCTCTCAATCAATTTTTCCCAATCCCAACTGTCACTCTTTCCTCACCTGTGGACTCTTACATCACGCCTGGGTTGTCAAGCTGGTTCCCCAAACTCAGGTTTTCAATTGTTCCTGTTCCTGCCTGTGCTCCAGAGAGCACCTAGATCAATCTTCAATAACAGGTTAGTCTAAAATGTTTCTGTTATCAATGTCATAATCCAACATAGTTCTAGAGACCAGCTGAATCAGATTTTTCACCAAACATTTCAAATGTATTCTTGATGTACTCGATACTATGTTTATTCTGATGTTCTCACTCCATTCTTGACAGTCTCCAAGTGTGAAAATAGAGTGCAGTTTGGTCGCTTTTAGACATTGGTGGATATATTGATATTGTATGGTATTTAGGATTCCTTTTTCATCAGATTTCATTATTCCTTTAGACTTATTTGAAAACTTTTCCATTAACCTGTGTCTTCATTCTGAAAGCAAGTTGACATAACTTATGTTTAAAATGAATCCTTCCAAAAAAACGTGAATCCTTACTTTATACTTGAATTTGTATATTCTAATTTTTGCATAATCAGATATTTTGGGATTACTGACTAAATGTTTGATTTCAATCTTTTTCAAGTCAGATAAGCAATTTTGGGAACATCAGTAGGATACCAAATATAAAATACATAACAGAATTTGTAAAAATTCAAAATTATATTTATCATTGAATAGTAAAATTGGAAATTGTGTAGTTAAGCAACCCTTGTTTAAGTAAGGAATATTCTAGTCTATAGGCTTGGTACAGAAATTATTGTGAACTTTTATGCCATATAACAGATTCTTTTTGAAATGATGGAACTTCTTTTAAGAGTTAACCTTTAAAGAACTGATCTGCATTCTGTTTGAAGGGCTTTCTTCCCTTTTATTATAGCTAAAGGAACATGTATTGGAGCTTACTGTAAATGGCATTGCTTCATAAGATAAGTGCTGAAAAATGTCAATTCTGAAAAAAAAAAATGACCTTACCAAATATTTAAGAAATAATATGTCTCATAAGGAATGAAACCCATTTAAGCCTCAAACTTTTGTAATACCAAATAGAGAAAGAACAAACACATTTTTTTTTCTATTAACTGGGGAGGCATTTTTAAAATCTATAATTACATGAGCAATAAAGAGATAAGTATCATTGGATACTACTCTGTTTGAGATCAAAATCATTGAAGTATGATTAACCCCATGTCCCTCACCTGTATTGCAACAAGAGCTGATGGTATAGTCTAAGGATGGAAGAAAATAAACAGTAAAGGTGACCTATAAGAGAGGAATGTGAGGCAGAGACTAGGTAAGTGTTTTTCAGAGAGGAATATAGGAACTGAAGGAAGCAGGCAGCTCCCCAGAGCCCTAGGGTGGGAAGTAGGCAGAACTTTTATTTAAGTGGGTAGAACATACAGATGGGGGGATGGTGAAAACCTGTGCTCCCTTAATAAATCTGTCAGAGAGGAAAAAGAGTTCCAGGCACCAGGATTTCCTGCAGGAACTTCATCATGGCTAAGCCCCAAGGAGATACTCAGTAGGAAGGACGGATCCAGGAAGAAGCAGAGAACTAACATCTACTACCTGCTGCGGGCTAAACGCTGGCCTAAGTGCTTTGCAAAAGTTATTTTAGTAATTTATTTAACAATATCAGGACTTATTTATCCATATTCTTGCTTAAATTTTAGAAAACTTACATAGAAAAATGGTAAGAGTACAGATATCCCTTTCAGTTCTGTCAATTTAAAGATATTTTCTTATGTACTTTACAAGGTAATTTATCTTGTCTAAATTAAAAAAAAAAAACTCCTCCCCCATATACCCAGATATCAGCTTTGACAAAAATTTGCAGGAATAAGAAGAAGTAATAAGATAAATTTCTTTTGCCTAAAGACTCACAACATTATCTAACTCTAAACCAAATAGAACAAAAAAAATATATATATTTTTTGTTTGAGTGATAGCATGTTTTCCACTAAGTAATTTTTAATAGAAATAAGATATAAGTAGGAATTAAGAAAAAAATATTAAAGGACAATATTTACAGAAAACAAATCTCTTCTAAGTTACAATTTTACGCATATTTCTTCTGCATGACTGGGATACATAAATTGATTTATTTTGTATTCATAATATAGTTTTATGTTTTAATATTTTGATATTCAGCTCTAGTACTTCATAGTAGCCACAATCTTAATGAAACATATTAATGTCAGGAATTTAAAATTGTTGGTTAAATATTTATTACTTAATAGATTTTTCTACCTGCTGTTTCTTGCAAATCCGATGATGATTTGCAGTGCGGGGGAAAGATCTCTGCCCATCTTTATGCAGGGCGCCAGATGGCCTTTCACCATGACCTTTGCCCAGTGCTATTAGCATCCAGGGGAGCTGAGAAGCACTGGCTCATTATCCACAGCCAGATGTTTTCTACTCCTCTATCACTGCTGCTAAGTGGCAGCTAATGTCTGGCACGATGGGTATTTGCTTGAACCTATGATCCATGAAATCCTGTCTCTTAAAATACAAATACCACCCACTAGCAGAAACTTTTTCTTATGCATTTTAATCCAACCATTCTCCCTTTTTAGAAATCCTGCTATAATCCTGGAGACAATTTATATCTTTCTATATTTCCAATAACAAGTAAGGTTATTCTATTCTGAGAAAGAATAAAATTATACACTTAGATACTTATAAATTAGTTTTAAATATTTTTGTTATTCCATATAAAAAATCACTATGTAATAACTATATAAACACCAAGCAAATGTCAAATTATCCTCATCAGTTTCTAGAGAGCTTGACATGAAAAAAAAAAATTCTAGTTACTAGAAAGCTGTATGCCCTGATGGGTTTAATAGTCAGTTTTCTCTGAATTTGACTAATGAAAGTCCATCTTTCACAGTCCAAGGTACTGTAGGTGAAATAACATAATTGAAATCAAAAGCAGACCTAAACTACAGGAAAAACATGCTTTATTCTAATCAGGGTATGGAAGGGGGTACTTACTTATCTCACTCACGGGAGCCAGACACTGAAAAGACAAGCTTGTTGGTTTTCAGTTAGTCTGCTTAGGACTTGTCTGAAATGCCAGGGGCAGTAGAAAGATGTCTGCACATTCCTTGTTCTAAAAACTTTCTTAGAGATTGCTACAGATTCATTAATTGGTGAGGTATGCTACAAAACGAATGCCCCTTCGTTTTAAAATACTGAATTATTTAATGGACTAGAAACCACTGATCTGTCAAAACCTATTTATTCATCCATCGAAGTAACTATTTTGTGTCAGGCATTCCCTGACGAGCTGTGTGTATTGGAAGCACTAGAGGCTGAGAGCCTTTGATAGAGACCGAAGCAGCCAGGTTTTGGGGGAGAAGGATCTCTCCCTGTCTTCTATTCTTCCTCCCATTAGAGTATGGGGCTTTAGTCTTCAAAAACTAATGTTAGTTTAATTCCAGCTGATTGTCTTTGAACTCAACTCAAACAACATGATAAGATTACATGACTTATTTTTCCTTTGGAAATATTCGTGTAGGTGATTTTAAGCATTTTTACCCACAGGGACTCAAGTGAAAACCAGGAGCACAGTTGCTATCATAGTGAGATTAAAAGCACATGTTAAAGATCTCAACACATCTCCTGATCACTTTGACCCATGCTGAGTGTGTAACTTGTTTTCACAGATTTTATGGCAAGTGGGTTTCGCTTGACTGTCTTCCTGACTCTTGGAAGCTTTGGTCTGGAGAAAGGTCACAAAGGTTTATTTTCGGGATAACTTGTTCTTATCAGCAGGGAAGAAGCTTTGGACTTGTGACCCTTGAAGAACACCCCTGTAGATAGCAGGCTGTTTGTCTGGGAATATAACATCCCATTGACTTAAGCTTGAACAGGGTCACAGTGGCAAATTAATTTATAGAAGAAAGTATAAAGAGGGCTAGGACATAGGCCTGTCTCTAGCATTATCGCCTCAGCTCCACGTTCCTACCACTCCTGTCTATCTGCTACCTGTCAAGTAGAAACCCCAGTGAGTCCTGACACAGTGAAACCATGCTCCTCCATAAACAAGGCAGACCATGTGTGGCAACCCAGATCTCGTAGAGTCAGAAACACAGGCAGCGTTCAAGGGCCAACACTTGGTCAGGGAGATTCAAGGATGGGACAGGGAGGGCCAGGATGATGGGGGAGTAAACAAATAGACCTAGTGAAATGGTAGTGGACCTTGTCAACCTGACCACTGTCTCAGCATGAGCTGCCAAAAGGCTAGGAGGCCGTCCTTCAGTGCTTTTGCTCAGATTATGGACTTTGTAAGGACGACTATGCCTAGCAGTATTCCCAAGAGAAAAAAGGAGGGGATCCTGTCGGCCCATCTCATCTGATGTTTGGGTTAAAGTTGGGACATAGGAAGCTATCACTGCGTCATTGTGCCTTTCAGAGGCTGGTGGTTGTCAGCCTGAATGCATAGCTTGCATCTGGACGTTTCCTCCAAATTGAGAGTTGGATGGGTGATTCCCCAGGTGAGCATTGAGGAAGGCAGACAAAGGGCAAAGTGGGTGGCAAAGGTGACATGAGACTGTGCACCCTGTGTGTGGCCAATAAAAGCTCTCCCTAGTGTTTCTGTAGAGCTTAGCTGTAGAGGTTAAGGCTGCCATCAGGCGTGGTTTTTAATGTACTGTGTCTCACCCTGGACTCAGGGTGCTACACTGTGCTCTTGTTGTATATTGTTGCTATGTTTAGCATATCATCAAAACACAGTAGGTGCAGAATAAATAATTATTGAATTAATACTTGTTATGAGGTAGAAAGCAAACAGGGAGAGAGAGAGAGAAATTCTTACACAGGGAGAAGCCGACAAAGCAATAGCACCTAACTAATGTTTAACGATAGAAAAGGGGGACTGGGTTGTGGCTCTGTGGTAGCACGCTTGCCTAGCACGTGCAAGTCACTGGGTTTATCCCCCGCATCACATACAAAATAAATACATAAATAAATAAATAAAGGTATTGAATAGGAAAGGAGCCTGGTGTGGTGGCTCAGGCCTGGAATCTCAGCAGCTCAGGAGAATGAGACAGTAGGGTCTCCAGTACAAGCCAGCCTCAGCAAAAGCGAGGCGCTAAGCAACTCGGTGTGACCCTGTCTCTAAACAAAATACAAAATAGGGCTGGGGATGTGGCTGTGTGATCGAGCAAGTGCCCCTGAGTTCAATCCCTGCTACCAGCTCCCCCCAAAAAAAGAATAGAAAAGGAGTGACTATTAGTTCCTTATTCCTGTAGGCCAAAGGTTTAGGCCTGGTTGTTTCTATGCTCAAAGATTTTCCACTTTTCAGAATATTTTCTCTGTCCCATTTTTTTTCAGACCCCAATAGAAAGGAAGGAATGACATTGTCAAGAGCCTCTTCATCACTAGGTACCTAAATTGGGTAGGGTTCTGAGTGTCCCTGGGAGCAAGATAGGGTTCAGATTCTATTCAGGATCCCAGTGAGTTAGGCTCTAATTAGAAATGTATAAACCATTTGTTTATGGAAAATAAACAGCAGACACTTCTCATATATTTCACATAAAAAACAGTCTGTTTGGGGATGAAATACACAATACAAAAATAGCATGTAGTATTCCTGTGTTCTTCAATAACTATCTTTTCTGTTTGTGAAAAGTGACTTCAAATTCTAAGAATCCAAGAGCTAACAAGCACAGTGTCATTTCAAGAAATAGTTTGGAAAACAAGACAGAATAGCAGCGAGGAGTGATTTTCAAAAGCAGAATCATGACCGTGTATCCAACTACTTATTGACAGACTGAATTACATATCTAACAGATATCTCAAGATAAGCATGCACTTGCAAACAAGCCTAAGCCAAAATTACATGGGTCCCAATATAATGTGAAATATAGAATTTTATAATTTGAGATAACTGCTTACAGAATAGCATGTTTAATTTTATTAAATGTAAAACATCACATTTCTGTCACCTTCCTAATTTTTGTACAGGCATATGAAAAACTTCTCCTAGCCCTTAGAACTTTCTAGCTTTGTCCATAAGTTAATGCGATCTTAAGATGTATTACTGAAGAGACGGAACACAGGAGTGTATGCATGATGTGTTAAAAAAGCCAATGCCCAAAGAAAGCAGGATGAAGATCTAGCCTTCTAATATTTATTTTATCATTTTCTTAAAAACCATCTATGAATCTTGACATGTTTTCTTGATGACAGGTGGCATTGTGTTTGTGTTTAACATCCTTTATACACTATTAAACATCTTCCTTTTTGTGTGTGCTCTTTCTTTTTTCTCCCTTTTAACACTTTCCTACTCTTTCCTGTTCTCTCTCTAATCAGAGACCTTTAGGTTCTTAGCTGATGATAGATGCTCTTTCTGGTAATAAAGAATAATTTAGTAGAAACTAAGAATAATTTAGTAGAAAATTTTAGTGCTTGTCAGAATAGAGGCAGTTTGAATGTGAAATAAATTCTGAGAGAATATCCTAGCACTAGGCAGTGTATCGGAATGAAGAAACTCTAAAGCAACTCAGTCTCAAACAATCAATTCTATAACAAGCAAACTTGTCAAATCGGGATCCCAGAGTCATTGTTTAGACATTTCCACATAGCCATGAGATGTGGGGTATTGCAAAGAGTCATCATATTCCCTGAGAATTTTATTTTAGTGTTGACTCTGTTCAGAAGAAAAGGAATTTGCTGTTTCTGAGCATCAGCCCCCTTGACAAGGGTGGAATGGAGACCTGAGTGTGAGGTGTGAGGGGGGAGATTCCTCCACCCTCCTGCCCCTCAGCAGCTCAACACTAGTTTGCAGGAATATCTGCATCTCTTCCACCACCCTAGTCACAGGCAGCTTCTAGTTCACAGATGCTCCCTGAGGATGAACAAGTAAGAAGGCCCTCTTACCTCCTCTCTTGAGTCTGTCTCATCTGATGAAGGGCTGTTAAGATTCAATAGTTCTATTTATCCAATTATCCTTTTTAAATTTTCTGGAGATCAAAAGATAAAACTCAGGAGAATGAAGGTCACTGATTATTGGAACATACCATCCCTTTGTCGGCTTCCTGTCTGTATATCAGTGTAATTAGCTGTGACACAAACATTCATACTTTGTTTCCCATCCATACTTTGCTACAGCAATTGTATGCATAAAGATCATTCCTTAAATGCATTTAAAGAAATAAGATCTTCATACATTCAAAAACTGTCCTAATCTATTTAAAAAGGTCACCAAGCGGTGGTGAAAACATGACTTGAATACAGTATCACAAGGAATACATATTAAATGATTTATTTCACTCATATAATATGAAGGATCTAGACAATGTTATAACCAGTTCAAAGAAAAGGTCAAAGCAATATAAATTTACATGGAATAAAGGAATGTGGCAATGAATTGCAAGTGGACACAAATCATTTTTTGATAGTGGAGAGGAATCCAACTGTACTCACTGCCATACAAGATAGAACTTACACATCTGTCAGAACGGAAGCTATGTTAAGTGTGTCACTGGGACCACAGCCCTGAGGAGGTCCCTCAAAAGTGAGGTGGACCTCAGCTCAGGCTTTGAGGGGTCTTGATGTTGTCAGAGAAAGGAATTTAAGGAAGGGTCAAAGCGAAGCAGATTGAATTGATTGAGAGAAAGAAAGAAGTATAGGATGGAAAGAAGTACAGGACAGAGGGCAGACATTAGAGAAGAACACATTAGCTCCATCTTAGCTAGGTAAATTTAAACACCTAAGATCAATAGTTCAGGGACATGATCAAAGCAGGTGTTTTAGTTTTCCTTTGGATGGTAACTGGACATGTTGATCATTACCTGGTGAGGGTCATTTATTGACATGCTACTCATTTCTGGGATGGTCTTTGTATTCTTTTAAGTGTTTTTGATGTTTTCTGTTTGTGAATAAGTATACTTATGGATAAGGTCTAATAATTGATTTAGCATGTGAAAATGACTTTCAAATATGGATTTTTAATCCATGTAAAGTGACCTTTATATCTGGTCTTTAAACCATGCCCACTCTTGGTGACCTACACACCTCCTTTCTACTATTCTAGGTCTTCTGTCCTACTTCCAATGACTCAAGTAGAGGCTGAAGGTTGGACTCCATGAAATGCAGCTGGTTGCACCTGCACACCCACAGACTTTCTGAGGCAGTTCACAGTTCTATGCCATCCTGGAATTTATTTGTCTATGATTTTGACTTAAGCAGAAGATGGACATTAGCCAAAATCTGCAGTTAAATGTGGATCCTATTATTGTGGTCTTTGCTCAGGGTCACTGGTACAATTCTGTAAACCATCACAACAGTACTTTCTGGAAATTGCTTTTGCCTGTAATCCCAGCAACTCAAGAGGCTGAGGCAGGATGATCACAAGCTAGAGGCCAGCCTCAGGAACTTAGTGAAACCCTGCCTCAAAATCCAGTAAGAAGGGCTGTGAATGTAGCTCAGTAGCAGAGGGCCTCTGTTGATCCCCAATGCTGGAAAAAAAAAGACAATAAATATGAACATATGAACTGAGAATTTCCCTGCCAATATAGCCACTTCCCACCCCAGTAAGTTATCATAGCTAGGACAGTTTGACTACAGGAATAAAGCACCCCGATGACTTCTCCTTCTCAGGAAATAGCTGGACTCAGAAAACGCTCCACACTTGACAATAAACAATTCTACCTCTTTTGAAATAGATTCAAACAGTTCACTTGTGCCCCTGCAGGCAAAATGGACTTGGAAATGCAGCTGGAGAAAGGTGCCCACACTTGCTCAGTTCCCCCACAGAGTGACTTGTCCCAGAGGCCTCAATGTGGATCTTTTCATGGGCAGAAGACATACTCCTTTTCCTGCTAAGACACAAGCCTTGGGAAACGGGTCCCTATAAGGAATAATAATAATAAAGGGTGACACAAAGACAAGGTGCAGAGGAGGAAAGTGGCAGAGTGGCTCCTGTGCAAGTGGCCACGTCTATTTATACTAATAGTTTACATTAGGTCATTAGTATGGTGACTACATTATTCTTTAGAGTATTACAGTTAGAATATGCACTGTTAGGAGCTTTGGGCAGCTCTCAAGAAAGTCCATCCTTTGAAGTTACTGTTAAGTGGGCGGATCCAGGAGCACCAGAGTTTGAAGAAACATTGTATTTATCTAGCAAACAAGTTCTTTTATTCCCAAGAGCTATGTGCCTGCAATCAAGGTCAAGGCTTGATGAGGCTCTAACACAGAGGCTTCTCAGGGCATTGCCATTAGAGCTAGACATTGTACATATATTGGCTATATTACTAGATCCTAAGAGAGATTGCAGGGCATTCTCCAGGTGGGAAACAGGGTGGCTGTTACCCGCCAGGAGTTTGTTCATCAGGGGAACACTTCCCTGTACATTTCCATGGTCAGAATCCCTACAGGTCCCCCGTTCTGACTTTTTGAATAAACAGCTTTTGGTAATTCTGTCTAGAATGTGATTTGACTCTAGCAGCAGGTGTTGCCTGGCTAATGTGGGGATGCTTTCTGAAAAGGGCCTCTTTTCTTAGCATCTTCATAAAAAGGCCATTTTGTATCAGTCCAAGCCGGATCTGTCCCATGTGTTACACAAAGAATTGTTAGTTATACCAAGAAAGAGAAATCCCTTGGGCTGACTTATTACCCAAACCATATGGTTCAAGATCTATTATTTGAATTTGGAAGTACGGCTGTGGACTTCAATGAGGAAAAATTCTAATCTGTTTTGACTCCCCTTCAGGAAAACAAACAGAAGGTCACTTGCACACTATCCAAAAACTAGAACAGAAAATGTTTTAGAGTCAGAAAAATGGGCAACTATTGAGACTAAAACCGGTTTAATGTTAGAGCAAAGTGACTTGAATGAATAATACACATTTCATAATTCTCCTTTAATCCTCTGTAACACTACATACTTCCCTTTAGAACCTCCTTTATTATTTATCTTCATACAATTTTAAGTGTTAAATAAGAGTTTCTAAATCAACAGCTTAAATTTTGAAGGAAACATTCCATTATTTCCTCATTTTATACAACATTCTAGAGTGAGTATTCCTTTGGTTTTTCCCAGCCCATAAAAGTCACTCTAATACGTGAGAGCTACTGAGTCATTTCTCTTAAAGCAATGTGTACAACTGAAACTGCATGATATTTTAAAACTCATTAGCCCAAGGACCGTCCAACTTCATCTTTTGAAGAGAATTATGAAAGCACTATTGTTTTATATTTGCATAGTCATAATAGCAAGCTACAAACTCAAACTTAGCATAAAGTGCTCAAGTAAATGTTGTATGACAACAATGTGATAACTTAGATGTTAAATTCAGATCATCCTTAATACATGAAATGGGAACTAATTTTCTGCCTTTTACTTGGTGCTTAAATACTGGTATTGGCATTAGCAAGGTTGCGAGGTAGAAGGTAAGACTAGGTACATAATTTTATACAGGGAAATAATACATCAATTACTGTTTATTAGTAAATTAATTTCTCTTTATAAAATATTATTTGGAAATTTTTGCTTTTGCATTTCCATAAAAGAAAACTTTGAACAAAAGATTACTTTCAGATAAATGTATCTGAATTTGATAACTGAACACTTGTGTAATTCAATTGAATTGAAATTCTGCACTGTAGCCCCAAACATTATCTTCTTCAGGTAATAAAAGTTTTTATATGCACACACAAAATAGAAAACTAAGATAAGATGTAACTTGAATTGGTACCAGAGTGCAAGATGCAAAGTGATAGTTTTTACCAGCAAAATTTGAAAATACATTTTCCCCCAATAATTACAAAAATAAAAAAAAAGACAACTAAATCACTTTTTACCATGCTGTAAGAAAATTAGAGAAATTTCATGCTTATGCACTTGCATGAACTATTTTATGAAACTGCTTACAGGAAAATCATATATAAAATTTAAATAGGATAAAATAACTTAATTCTAATAATTCAGAGTTTAATAAAATTTAGGCAAAATTTTATATTTTTAGGTTGTTGAACATGGTCATTTCCTTTAAAATAGTGTTTCCTTCAAGTGTTTCAGTTGTAAGAGGATCCCAAATAATATACATTAAGTAAATAAACTTTCTTATCAAATCGTTAAATGTAACAATTTTATTAGTTTGTTCTGACTACAAGAACTGCATAAATATAAAAATAACAAAACATATTATAACATTTAATACTGAAAATCTTCAGTAATACATTCTTGCTTTTGGCTAAAGCAGTCCTCATTGGTAGTGAACATACAGAGCTGAATTTCCTTTATAATTCAAAGAGAATAAAACAACCTTATGAGCCAAAAATATAAATACTGAATAATTGTGGCTTCAAGACAATCCAAAAAGAAAATATTAAATACTGTTTTTATTTCTTACTCTATTTATCAAAATTGATGGATATAATTGTAGATGCTACACTTTAGATTTATTTATGTTGGTTCTTTCTCTTCTATTTCCCAGAAGATATTATAAATTATTTAAATATCTATAACAAATTTATACTAGATAAAAATATTCTCTTTTATTTTTTAAATACTACTTCTAATTATTCATATTCTTCAGGAAGCTTTTTCTTATACTAATATATATATATATATATATATTCATATGTATTGATACATATGTACATAACCTAACTCTAACACTAACACTACCCCTAAATATAGGTATTCCTAATACTACCCCTAAACATAAAATACTTAGATATAAAACCACATAAATTCATACAAATATTCACTTATATTCTGACATATTTATTTATTTTTCTACATATAAATTTTACATATATTCATCTATATTTATTTATATATTCATACCCTACCCTAAAAACAAACTTTAATCATAAAACATACCATAAATGTATCCATACATAAACCCATATGTATTTATACAGGTTTTCATATATTTTTCACAGTAATTGTATTTTATAACCCAAACACTAACCTGAACACTTCCCCTCAACATGTTCTTAACTCACATACTACTCCTATCCATAAAACTATTTATATATAAATCCATGTATGTTTATATGCATATTCACATGTGATTTGACTTATATATTTGTATATTCATAAATCCATATATATGCATTTATATTAATTTATATATTTATACAAAATGTTTAAATAAACCATAACCACATTCCTAATCCTAAAGCTATCTGTATATAAAACTTTGAATATTTATACAAATTCTCATGTATATGTGTGTATATATATTCATATGCATTTACATATATGTGCATAAACCTAACCCTGACCCTAATATTATCCCTAAACTTAGTATTGGTGATAATACTACACTTAACCATATATCATTTACACATAAATCATATATATGAATATTCACATATATTTTGACATGTATATTTATATATTCACATAGAAATTTTATACATGTTCATATACATTCATTTATATTTTTTATACCTATATTTAACAAATTTTATGAAACTACTTACATACAGGTAAATGAACACCTAATTATAAACCTACCATATATACAACAATATACATTTCTATAGATTTTCAAATGTATTCTTACATATATACTCATACATGTATAAATATATTTTGATGTTTGTGTTCTAAATCTAACATTAACTCTATCCCTACCCATAAATTAGTCCTGAACCTTACACTATTAGTAAACATAAAAATATAAAGGCATATATACTTATATCAAAGCTCATATAAATTGACTTATATATTTATATATTTTCATATATATATTTATTTATATATAATAACAATTTAAAACAAAGCTATAACCCTACATCTAATCAGAAACATATCCATGTATACAATCATATATATATGTATAGGTTTTCATATATATTCTGACATATGTATTCATATATATGGATTTTGGGGGGGGGGGTCCTGGGGATTGAATTCAGAGGCACTTGGCCACTGATCCACTTTTCCAGTCCTATTTTGTATTTTATTTAGAGGCAGGATCTCACTGAGTTGCTTAGCACATCGCTTTTTCTGAGGCTGGCTCTGAACTCATGATTCTCCTGCCTCAGCTTCCCTAGCCTCTTGAAATACAGGCATGTGCCACTTCACCTGGATACATTTTCATATATATGTTCTAACATAACTCTAACTTTATATCTTCCATTAAATTAGTCTCAAATTTAACACTACCCTAACAATAATATTATTCATATGTAATCCATATATATTTATATGAATATTCATTCATATGTTGAAATATATATATGTATTCAAATATACATTTGTATATATATATATCTTCAAATATATATACATTTATATATTCATCTACTCCCCTTAAACAAAACCTAAACGTACACCTAAACAAAAAAATTATTCATAAATATAATCAAATATATTTATGTAGTTTTTATATGTTATCACATTTACATCCATATATATTGATATATACATTCTAACCTTGATTTGAAAAATATCTTAACCCTAACATTTGTCCTAACTATAATATTACCACTAAACACAAAAGCTTTTATAAAAAATTGTATATATAAATAAGGATATTAATATATAATTTAACATCCACATTTTTATATTTGAATGTAAATTAATATATATATATTCATATACATTTATTTATATATTAATACCAAACTCAATACAAAACCATAACCATACTCCAACCCTAAACATATCTATATATAAAACCATACATATTTTTGTCTTATGTAAACTTTTATATATATTCATATGTATGTATATAGGCTAACACTAAATCTAATGTTACCACTAAATTTAATTCTAACCTTAAAATTGCCCCTAAGTAGGATATTGTTTGTATATAAGCCATATATGTACAAATATATACAGAAATTTTGACATGCAATTATGTATTCACTTCTAAATTTCATACAGATTCAAAATATTCATTTATACATTAATACCCTTTTTACAAAAAAGCCATAACCATATAATTAAACCTCAACATATCCCTATGTAAACCCATAAACATATATATGTTTTATATATAACATGTACTTATATATTTTATTATACTTATATACATATTATATATTTAATATATATGGAAATATATGTTATAACCCTGATGCTAACCTTAACCCTACCTTGTTTTTTATGTTTATTACCAAATATATATTCACATATTGATATACATGTTCCTTACCTAATCTAATCCTAAAGCTAGAATATTAAAACTAGTCATATCTCTAATATTATCCCTAACACTACAATTATTTATATATACATGATACATACCTCTCAAAATTTTCATATATATCTTGACATATAAATTTAAGTAACATAAAAAATTTATATATATATTCATACATATATACCTAAATATTCAATTAATATTCAACCCGTATTTAAAGAAATGAAACTAAACAATAAATAGTAATATGCCCATATTTACAGCAATATAAATTTATATAGGTTTTTATTTATATTTTTAATTATATATTCTTATATATATTTGTATATTTTGATATATATGTAATAAAACTAATCTCATACCTAATCTTAGAAATATTCTTAACAGACTCCAAAACATATAAAACTACTCCAAAACATTAAATTACTTTTATATAAAAAATATATTTATATTAGTGTTCATGTATAATTTGACTTATATATTATGAATTCACATAAAAATTTATATATAGTATTTATTTATATATTAATAACACAATTTTAAACCGAAAAGTAACTGTATTCCTAAACCCCATTCATAAATACAACCCTATATATTTATTTATCTTTTCATATATTTTTTCACATATTTATTCAAATATGTATTCGTATATATTCATATATATATATATATATATATATACACAATTCATGGAAGGATCTCAAGATAAAGATTTTCCAGTGCACAGATAATGTCTAAAGCCTCTAGACTGTGGAGGGAGAAGAGAGTGAGTCTGAAGACATAGTTCTGTGTACCCCAACGCTTAGAGTTGGGAAGTTGAGGAAGAAGTGACAGAGCAAACTGAGAGAGACAGCAAATCTGAAAAGAGGAAAACCAGGAAGCGAGTTGTTTCCCGGCAGCAAAGTTAAAAAAAAAAAAAGGCATTGTACAGCATGCATATGAGGGAGTGAATAGCTCTCTCAAAAGTTAAGGATGGGTCAAGCAAGGGGAAGACTGAGAATTTACAATTAGCTTCAAAAACACAGAGGGCAACATGACCTTGACAAACAGTTTCCATGAAGTTGTAAGAGCAATGCCTGATTAGAGAGTTTAAGTAGCTCTTTCAAGGAGTTTTGCTAAGTAGGTGGATAGAAATGAAGCAGTCGGTGNTATATATATATATAGATATATATATATATGGCATGTTTAGCATTATATGTATAATATAATGCAAAATTATACATAAAATATAATATATATCCGCACATATACATATTTCTATATAAAACCATATATTTACATAAAGGTTTCATATATATTTTCACATATATATTCATATGTATATTAATGTGTATTGTAATTTGTCTTCTAATTATAATCCTAAACCTAACTCTGACACTGAATATATCTTTATGCCAAACCATTTATTTCAGTAGATATTTTCATATTTATTTTCAATGTATATTGAAATGCTTATTCATGTATATTTGTATTTGTTCACTAAATCTATCCAATACACTAACCTTAAAATTAACTCTAAACCTAACTGTAACAATACTGTTAACCCCAAATATATCTATATACCAGGCCATTTATTTCAATAGATATTTTCATATCTATTTCAAGTATGTTGATATACATCTTATAAACCTAATCCTAACCCTTTCTGCTCACAATCTGTGTGAGGATGGAGTGGGTAACCATTAGAGGTGTGGGCCAGCTGGAAATTAAATCTAGAAAAGTATTATTAAGAAATAAAGACAAAAAAAAAAGAATTTATATAATCAAAAGCAGGGCACTGATGTGTTGGATAGATGTGATGGGTCTGATACTCACCAAGAGAAAAAGCCTGTGAATACTTCATTTATAGTGAAACAAATCAAAGGGCTTCAGTATGGCAGGCTTCTTCAAGAAAACAGGCTAAGAGTAGGGAAAGGAAGATGTCTGGGGCTTGGCAGGTTACGCCCATCTCTGGGAAGCTGCATTTGACCCTAGGGCTGTGAGCTAAGGCAGGCAGCCAGCGTAATCTGGGCTTTCTCAAACTGGGGAATTTCACCTGGGAGATTCCAGAAAAGCAGCCTCTCTGCCTTATGGTTGGCCCTAAATAAATATTTCTATATACCCAAACATATTTTCATATAGGTTTTCAAATATATTTTAACATGTCTACACATGTGTACATTAATGAGCACCCTGAATCTAACTCTAAATCTAAAACCAAATCTAAATGTATCATGGTCCTATCCCTTAATATACCTATATACCAAAACTTGCATATCAGTATAGGAATTCATATATATTTTCTCAAATATATTCATATGTATATTCATGTAGGTTGATATAAAATTTCTAAGCCTAACCCTAACTAAATCTAACTCTAAAATTGATCCTAACCCTAACATAGCCATACTCCTAACATTAAATATATATCTATAGCAAACAATTTATATCAGTATAGGTTTTTAAATCTATTTTCACATATATAATCATTTGTATAATTATGCATGTTGTTATTTGTCTTCTAACCCTGGTCCTAAACCCAACCCTAAAACTAACTCTAACCATAATCCTAACCCTAAATATTTTTAGAAACAAAACAACATATACCCATGTAAGTTTTCATATATATTTTCACATAAATATCCATGTATGTGAATATATACCTTCTAAACCTAACAATAAGCTTAACCATAATATTAAAGCTAACTTTAACACTAAATCTGAATGTACTATACTCCTAATGTACTATACCAAACCATTAATATCAATATAGTTTTTCATATATATTTTCACATATGTAAGTATATTCATGCAGATTGATATATATTTTCTAATCCTAAACCTACCCCCAACCCTAACTCTAAACCTAACTCTAAAACTAACCATAACCCCTAACTGTAACCATTCTCCTAATCTTAAATATATCTAAATAGAAAAGAATATATATCCATATAAGTTTTCATACATATTTTCACATACACATTTATACGTACATTAATGTATATTGACATTTGGCTTCTAATCGTAATTCTAATGCTAACCCTAAATCTAACATTCAACCTACATAAATCATTCTATTGACACTAAAATTATCTATGAACCAAACCATTAATCTCCAGACATTTTCATATTTATTTTCCCATATATATCCACTGGCTTATTCATGTATGTTGATATTTGTCTTGTAAATCTATCCCTAAACTTAACCTTAAAATTAACTCTAACCCTAACTGTAACAATAAAGCTAACCCTAAATATTTTTGCATACAAAATCGTAATATACATAAAGGTTTTCATATATACTTTCCTTATACATGTTGATATGTATATTCATACATGTTGATATGTATATTCATACATGTTGATATATATCATCTAACCCTAATTCTAACCCTAACCCCTAAACATAAATCTAACCTTAAAATCAACATTAACCATAACTGTAAACATACTCCCAGCTCTTAATATATCTATATAGCAGACCATTAATATTAATATAGGTTTTTACATATATTGTCACATATATATTACATGTATATTAATATACATAGATATTTGTCTTCCAAACCTTAGCCTAACCCTAACACTAAAATTAACCCCAAGGCTATCTTTAACCATTCTCCTAACATTACATATTTTTATATATCAAAACATATTTCCATAAGATTTTTCATATATATTTTCACATATATATTCATAAGTATATTACAGTGTGTTATATTTGTCTTCTATGACTAAATCTAAATCAAACACTGGATCTAAATGTAACATACTCCTAAAGATAAATATATCTATATATCAAAATATTCATATCAATAAGGTTTTCATATATATTTTCACTTATATATTCATATTCATCTATGCTGATATATATCTTCTAACCCTTACCTTAACCCTAATTCTGATATTAACCCTAAACCTAACTCAACCATTCTCCTAAATATATGGGCATAAAATTATATCTTATCTTAGACTATAAATAGACTCGTGGCCCTATACATAATTTTATATACAAAACCATAATTCTCTATATACATGTTCATATATATTTTCATATATGTATTCATAGATGCATTAAAATGTACTGCACTTTATCTTCTAACCTTACTACTAATTCTAATGATAAACCTAAATATCTTCTAACTATAAAACTAACCCTAACCCTAACCCTAATCTTAATCCTAACCCTAAACTATTCCTAAAATAAAACTATTGATATTAAAATCAATGCATTTATATGAATATTCATCTGTATTTTGACATATATCTCTATATTTACATATATATTAATTTGTATTCAGTTATATATTCACACTCAATTTTAAACCAAATCTTAACCATACACTTAAATGTATCCACATATAAACCATATATATTTATGAGATTTCCATTTATATTTTCACATATATATTAATATACATTTGCATTAACCAATTCCTCTAATTTACTCCTAATTAGGCATACATGTTCATTTCCCAGCCCTAACCATATAGCTATCACTAAATGTAGTCCTTTCCCTATCATTACTCTAATCTTAAAATTAATTGTATATATACCATATATATCCATACATATATTCATATATATTTGACATGTATCTTCATATATTTACATAAAATTTTTATATAGGTTCATGTATATTTATAAATATTCATTTATATACTCAGCCACTTTAATGAAATTGTAAATAAAAACCTAATCATATTCTGACTGTATATATAATAGTATACATATATATACTTCTCATGTATATTCAAACATATATCATGTACTTTGATATCTCTCTCTCTATACACACACACAAATTCACCATAACCATTCACCTAACTTAAACCTAACAAAATGTTTCTCCTAAACTTAAAACTTTTAATATATAACCTATATATATTTGAGAATATTTGTATATATTTTGAGATATATTTGTATATTTACATATAAATATTTAGATGTATTCATATATATAGATTTGTATAATTGTATATATATTTTATATTTATGCATATATATATATATATATATTTTTTTTTTAACCCAGAATCCTAAAATTCCAATATTACTCATCACCATCAACATTTTATATAAAAATTTCTATATGTATATTTATTTATATGGATATTCCTATGTATTCTACCATATCTTCTTATATATTCAAATTTAAATTCATATTTATGTATATATTCATACTCTATCTTGAAGCCTTATTATGTCCATACATCTATGTTTAAACCTATGAATGCATAAAGCCTTATATTTATATAGATATTTACTATGCGTTTACATATATTTTTACTTATGTATTCAAATATTTTAATGTATATGTTCATACACTAACCCTAACCTTAACCAATTCCTCTAATTTAGTCCTAATACTAATACATCTCCTAAATATAAAACATATTTAAATACCAATTTAGAAATATATATTATGTTAAAAAGCATGCATATTTCGAAATGTTTATATATTTACATATAAATTCATATATATACACATTTTATTTTTATATTTATACCCTATTTTAAACCTAACTATACCAATACACCTAACCTTAAACATTTCCAGATATAAAATAACATATAATTATATATAGATTTTCTTATACATTTATATGTATTTACAATATATATGTATATATTGTATATATTACATTATATATATTTATATACACATATATTTTTATACTCTTATCCTAACCTTATCCCTACCCCTAATTTATATGTTTGTTTTGACATATACATATATATATATATATATATATATATATATATATATATTCACATGTATTATTTATATAATTATACCCTATTTTTGTATCAAACCATATCAAACTCCTAATTCTATCCATATACAAAATCACAGATATTTATGTTTTTATATACTATTTAACATATGTATTCACATATTTTGAGATATATATATCTCAAAATATTTAAGTGTAAGTGTAAATGTTAGTGTAAATATATATTTATTTACACTAACACTTACACCATAACCATCCCCCTAACTCAGGAATAACATAATGCTTCTCCTAAACCTAAAACTTTTTAATATGTAACCCATATATATTTAAGAATATTTATATATATATTGACATATATTTGTATATTCACTTATAAATTCTTAAATGTATTCATATATATATATATATATATATATATATATATATATAGATTTGTAAATTTGTACTTTATCTTTTTAATCAGCAGTTAACAATACACTTAACCCTAAACTTATAATATAAAATATACAGACACACACACATAATATGGCTTAATATATATTTTTAAGAAAACAACCATTTATAATCATATATATTTTATATATGTTGTAACCCTTACTCTAATCCTGTCCTTAAACATACCTTTAAGTGTAGTTTTATCCATAAACTACTCCTAACCATAAAGCTATTTACATATAATGCCACATATGTTTATATGAATATTCATTCATATTTATTTTGTGACTCTATTCTTTTGATGAAGGAGCATTATGCTGTTAATTTTCCTTTTAGTATTGCCTTCATATTGTCCCAGTGCTTTTTATATGTTGTGTCACTATTTATTACCTCCAAGTACTTTTTATTTCATCACTGATTTCTTCTGCTATCCATTGATTATTCAGTAGTGTATTATTTCACCTCCAGGTGTTAGAGTATCTTCTATTTTTTATTACACCATTGATTTCTAATTTCCTTTCATTATGATCTTATAGAATAAAAGGTATTATCTGTATTTTTTATAGTTGCTAATCATTGCTTTGTGGCCTAATATGTGCTCTATATTAGAAAATGATCCATGTGCTGCTGAGAAAAAAAGTGTATTAAGTCACTGATGGATAATATATTTTATAGATGTCTGCTAAGTTTAAATTATTAATAATATATTTTTAGTTCTATAACTTTTGTTTAGTTTTTATTTGAATAAAATAACCAGTGATGAGAGAGGCATGTTAAAGTCATTCAGAATTATTTTTTGTGATCTATTTTATTCTTGAATTTGAGAAAGTGCTTGTTTGATGTATATAGATGCTCCATTGTTTAGGGCATAAATATTTACAATTGTTGTATCTTATTCATGTGTAATTCACTTAAGAAGTATAAAGTGGCCTTATTTGTCTCTTCTGATTAATTTTGGTTTGAAGTCCCTTTCATCTGATTGAGTATAGAAAAGCAGCTTGCTTAAGAGATCCATGTGGAAAANAAAAAAAAAAAAAAAAATATATATATATATATATATATATATATATATATATATATTTTCCCCCATCCAATCTTTTTACCTTTAGTCTGCAAATGTCTTTGCCTATGAGGTAAGTCTCTTGGACACAGCATATTGGTGGGTCGTATTTTTCATCCAATCTGCCAGTCTTTGAATTTTGATTGATGAGTTTAGGTCATTTGAATTTGATGTCATTATTGAGAAGTAATTTATATTCCCTGTCATTTTAATTTATTTCTCATTTTTTAATTTAAATTACTTTCTCTTATGATTGACTATTCTAGTGTACGTCCTTCATTGCTGATTTTCAATTTTATTTTTTATTTCTTCTTCATGAAATATTTTATTGAATATTCTTTGAAGTGAATGCTTTCTAATTGTGAATTCTTTAACTTTTGGTTATCATGGAAGACTTTTATTTCTTCATCAAATCTGAAGCTTAATTTTGCCAGACATATTATACTTGGTTAGCATTCGTTCTCTTTCAGGGCTTGGTATATATATCAAGTCTTTATATATATATATATATCAAGACTTCCTAGGTTTTTAGTTATGGACTGAAAAAACAATTGAGATCTATGTTGGTTTCCCTTTAAATTGACATGTTGTTTTTCTTAACAGTCTGTAAATTTTTATCCTCATTCTCTATGTTAGGCATTTTTATAATGATCTGCTTGGTGTAGATCTGTTGTAATTTTGTATATTTGGAGTATTGTAAGCCTCCTGTATTTGATGTTTTATTTCACATTTAAGGTATTGGATATTTTCTAATATTATTTCATTGAAAAGATTGTGCATTCCCTTGGCTTATATCCCTGAGCCTTCACCTCTCCTAATAAATCTTACATTTGGTCTTTTTACGTTATCTCATATTTCTTAAAAATTTTGTTCCAGATTTTATATTTTGTTTTCATTGACAGAAACTCTACCTTCCAAGTGTTTTAGTCTGCAAGGTGATGCTTTCCATTGTGTGTTTATTTTGGTTTATTGATTCCATCATTTCGAATATTCCCAATTGACTCTTCTTCAGCATCTACTTTTTTTTATTTTTATACTATTTTTTATTTAAGTGATTTTTTTCATCTTGGATTTTATCTCTGATTTCACTTGATACATCATCTTAAACCATCACATATTATTTTACTATAGATTTTCTTAATTCCTTCTGTGACATTTCCTCCATTGTGATATCACTGAGTTTTGTTAAGGAGATATTGTGATTTGGGGGGGATGGTTTGTTCCTTTGGTTTGCATATTGTTAGTATATCTACCCATTTTTCAGTCGGAATCTGATGTGGCAGATCCTCTACACTATGACTATTGTGTTCCTGAAGACTTCTAATAACAACTAATGCAATCATTATGCGGCATTAGACTAAATACTTAGTCCCTGTTTTTGCATCTACAATGTTAATTGACACTATAAACTGAAATGATATGGTAGGCAATTGCCAACTGTAGAGGTTGGCATAATGGTTACAAAATCGTTTGCTATTTCAAAAAGGTGAAGAGTGAGAATGCAGAGATGTAGGGTGTTGTAATTGAGAGTAAGAATGAGAGGGTATTAGTAAAGGGTTAAAAGAAGAGAGAAAGAGAGAACAATAGTATTTGATTGTTAGTGAATGAAAAGGGAGAAAGAGAATGATGGGAAATAAACAGGAAAGAAATATAAACCAAACAAAAAGCAATATAAAACAAAACCAAGGTAAAAGCCTAGTCCTCAAAAGATAGAGTTGAGAAAATAACTACCTGCAAGAAATGCTTGACATAAGAAGAGTGAGACAAATATGTATATGTTCAAATATCCATGGACCATTCAGCTCACAAATGTTAAAGAAAGAAAGAAAGAAAGAAAGAAAGAAAGAAAGAAAGAAAGAAAGAAAGACATTCTCAATGAATGATTGATAAATTGTTTTTGTTGTGATGATCAAAAAATTGTCTGTAATATCATATATTGGTTGTCAGTTCCCAATCACCTTTCTTTCCATTTTTTTTCTTGCCGTGTGCATTTCAGGGAAGAGTATTAGTCAGGAGCTGTCAATTCCTTCTTTTTGTGGAGCTCATTATTGTTGCTGGTTCTCAGATTCCCTTCTCAGTAGTATAGGGTAGGGCTGGTGGAGGGTGTTTTCTACTCCTCTCACAGTGAGGTGTTGCTATAAAGTTCTGTGTAAGGAGTTCCCAGAGGTGGAGCTCCTAGAGGCAGGTTTGAGTCCAGGTAGACCTCTGGTACTTTGTGCAATGATGTTTGGTGAAGCTTTTAATCAGCACACTTCCAAAGACTGGCTGCTTCCGGTTTGCACTGGTCATCTGTATCACTGGACTCTCCTCTGAGCTCTGCCCAAGCAGGGGAGGAGACAGTCCTTCACCCTCTCTACATCCTTTGGCTCCCATGTATTGGTCATCTGAGCTCAGTCCCAAAGCAGACATTCACACACCCCACCCCTGCCCAATCAAGTTCCTGGTCATTCCCAGCTGAATGTATAAACCTCAGGACTCAAGAATGTGAGAGAAAGACACTCAGGTGCTCTCATTTCTGACTGTCTCAGATTCTCCTGGGTACAACACTTTCCACACCTGAATTTCACCTGGTTTTCTAGTCCCACTCAGGGTGGCAGGGCAGGCCTCTGCCAGGTCAGGTTTACAGACTCAGCTGGAATTACATAGGTCTGGGTGCCTGCGTCTGAACCCGCCAGCTGCCTAGTGCAGAAGGAAAAGATGGTGGCTGTCCCTGCTCTCCACTGGCCACCAGAAGTGTCCCTGTAACATGAAAACAAAGTGCTGCTCATCCACTGGATCAGCTTGACAATGTCCCTGATGACCATTCTGTTACCTTCAAAACAAGCCTTCCTACAGTGGATCCCCATCAGCCACTGGTGTTGGCAGTGGGTTTTTTCTTTCTTTTTTAAAAATTTTATTCTATCCAAACTTCTAGGCTGTTCTGAGAGGCCAGTATTAAATCCCAGTAGGATGTCTTTATTCACTGACCTCAGAGAGAAGCTGTTTATTCACTTTCCTGGTCTTAGTCCACAGACCATTTGGACAGTTACATTCTCTACTCTGCCAACTTGACCCCCTCCCCCCGCCTCTTACTATAAACCTACCCCTAAACTTAGTTCTATCCCTAACACTACTCCTAAGAAAATCATATATATTTATAAGAATATTCACATATATTTTGACATATACATTCAAACATAAGTTCATATATATCCATATATATAATTGATAGATTCATACCCTATCTTTTAAAACAAATCTTCACCATACACCTAACACTAAACCTATCCATATGTGTGTGTGTGTATAGGTTTTCATTTATATTTTCACATATATGTTCATATATATATATATATATATATATATATATATATATATATATATCAGATTATTTCATGTTAAATTCCAAGTCATCCTCCACAGTTCTATCTAAGTCAAACACTCTGTCCTCAATGATAATTGTGGTACTTCTACTGAAAATTAAAGGTACATAAATATAAATTACTGTCTTAAATTTGTTTAGATACATTGAAATTCACTTTGTATTTATTTTAAAAAGTTTTTTTTCTCTCTAGAAATATTGGTTTAGAAAACATATTACATACAAATAAACTTATAAATAAATCTTCAACTGAGCCTACTTTCAGTTGTTCACTTATATTTCATCAAATATATTTTACCTGTACACAATATGCAGTCCTCAATTTTATGAGTTGATGTAATAAAGGTTCATAATCAGAATAAGGTATATTCTACACTCGTATAATTCTATCAAAATTTATTTTTATGTTATACATAACTAAAAAATTCTTAGTTATGTATAACTAAAAAGAACCAATAAAATAAAATTAAAGAAAAACCAAAAATATGTCTATTTTTTCAAGTTAGCATCATTTATAGTGTTCCCTATTATCCACAGGAGATATTTCCCAAGCCTGTGAATACTTGAATTAGTACTGAACACTGTATAGATTTTCTTCTCTTATACATATAATTTTCCACTATATATCAGTAATATATCCCCAATGTCCACATGTTGGGCTTCATGTACAACCAAGTTTCATGGGATTATAACACCTAGTGACTGAGTATCTGCCTTAGATTTTGCACGTACACTCCCTGATGTTCCCTCAATGTTAAACTGCCTATTGATCATTTCTCAGAAACTATTTCCGTTGTTCAGCAACATGTGACTGCACCCATGATAAAATTTAACTTATACATTAGACAGTAAAAGATTAACAATAACAACGAATAATTAAATAGGAGCAATTATTAAAATATACTGTAACAAAATTCCAGCAGCATTACTCTTATAATTTGGACCCCTTAAGTAAAATGGAAAAGTTTGCTTGACCCAAGTGCTCTGATTTCTCAACACCCAAGTGGAATGGAGCAGAATGGCACCTAGAGTTCTTTGTGCTATTGAGCATGCTGTGCAATTTAAAACTTGTGAATTGTTATTTCTGAAATTCTCCATTAAATGTTTTGGACTACAGTTGATCATGGGTAACTGTAATTGTGGGGAAAAATCACAATATGAATAAGAAGGCACCAAAATTTATTTTCCTGTCTATCATGTATAACAATTCTTATTTTTAAATATCATACACTTAATTGAATATGTTATTTAATTGCTTATTAAAAACTCGTATCAGGGCAAGGTTAATTTTGGCTTTGCTTAGGTTATAAATCATAAATTTATATAATTTGAATCTCAGTAAGTTGTGTAATTTTCTCATTACACTCTATTGAAAAATGTCATCCTTTTACTTATTCACGAAATTCACATTTGTCACTTTAATCTGAGAATATAATAAAAAAGATTATTACACTTTATATTATACTTTACTAATTATCTGATTGAATGAGCATATTTGGTTATTTGCTCATTCAGTTGTTCATCAGTTTGTTCTTTGAAAGCCTAGTTTGAACTACTCTGTCTCAGTTATTTTACTTTGAGGAACAAAGACATGGTAGAGACTCCATTATCGTCATACAGGAGTCTGTAATCTAATAGCAATTCAAGCCAAAAAAGTCTTTGTCTGCATTAACAAAGTTTAGAGATTTTACAACATCAATGGAGAAAGTAATGGATTCAGAAGGAAGGGTACCTAGGAGCTGTTCTCTGGAGACCTGGGTGTATGTTACAAAATCAGGAAATCAGGTTTTAGAAAGTGTCTGTCCATGCACAGTAACAGATGTGGTGCTGCAGGAGAATAAGCACTGAGGTAAAGTGAGGCCTGACACAGACCAGGACATGCAAAAGACATTGAGCATGTTGCTATCTTAGGGCACAGAGGATCAAGTCCACAAAAGACCCCCCAAAGTGTAAAGATTAGTTTGCAGTGTGAAGATAACAGATAACGGTGGCTAGGAAATAAAAATGGGTTTAGAATAGGTAGGCTTTGAGGCATTCAAGCCATGAAATTGTTTTGGAGTGATAAATACTATAATCTTGTAGTTTATTCTGGTTAAACATAGAAAGGGACAAAAAAGAATATGAAGAAAGCATAAAGAGATTGCTTCCAGCCAAGATGACGTAAAAGAAAGAGACCAGATTGACTCTTATTCCTTAAAGGAATACTGTTAAGGTAAGTAAAAATATTTTACCCAAATATTGGACTGTAGCTAATAGAAAGTATTGATTAATGATGGGGAAAAATAAGATGGGCCCTGAAATTGGTAAAGGATATACTCTCTGTGTAGTTTGTACTTTCTAACATTTGGAGGGTCAAAAGTCTGTCTGAGTTGAGGTCTCAGGGACAAGAAGAAATGTAGTGTTTGCCAATCAGAGTATAAGAAAAGAGACAACTGTCCTAACAGAACAATGGAGATCAACGGATGGTTTGCCTGAGTTTCAACCTAAATCCTGACCAATGCCTGGGTCCATGTGTAGTATGGTGGGAAAAAAAGAAAAGAAAGGGAAGGAACAAGAAAATTACATTTAGAATATACCCTCCAAAATGTCCCCCTAGTGTATTCAGAGGAAAACTTATTAGATCTCTGTGTAAGGACACTATTTGATTCCTGGGAAAGAACAATTCTAAAGGATAAAAAGAGCCAGAAGAAAATAACATATCAAGTACAGAAAAAATGTAAAGGTACAGATGACAGCAGGTCTCTCTTTGAAAACAATGCAAGCAGAAGAGAGTGGAGCAAAATCCCAAGTAACCTGCAATGTTATGCCCAGCAGAAACACTGTGAAAAGACACACAAAATAAGTAGCCTCACAGACAAATAGCAACCAGAAAACCATCACTGGAAGACCTTCCTTGCAAGAAAGGTTAAAATGAAATTTTTAGACAGAAAGAAAATGCCATCCCTTGGAAATATAAAAATCACACAATGAGGAAGAGAAAAAAAAGGTAGCTGCTTAAGTAAACAGACAAAATTTTCCTAATTCAAGTCTGTCCGATGCTAATTTATTGCTTGAACAGAAATAGCAATAAAGCACTTTGGAATATAAAAGTGAATAAAGCATAATCATCTAGAAATGGAGAAAGTGTACAGTATTTGTAATTTAATATACTATATCACTCCTATGTGTTTCTCATAAGTAAGGTGGTAAAAAAATCATCTGAAGGTACACTGTAATATATTATTTTCTATTATAAACCTGAAAGCAACTACTAACATCGCAAAGCAGAGCTATAGCTAATAAGGTAGCATAAAATAAACTAATAAAAATGTGCAACCAATAAAAGGATAAAAAGAGGAGGAAAAAAGAACACCAACAATGGTTAGAAAGATAGAATATTGGAATGGTTTTGAAATGTTGACTTAGTTCCTTTGAATATACACCCACAAGTGAGATTGCTATACAACACAACATTTCCATTCCTAATTTTGTGAGGCGCCTCTCTCTGTCCTCCATGAAGGTTTTAGTGATGATGTTCCCACCGAATCCTGGAGACGCATACTCCTTTCCCACATGCTCACCAGCTCTGGTATCTTTCGACTTTTGAACAAAGGATATTCTATCAAGTACAAAGTTGTATTTCATTGTAGTTCTGATTTACATTTCATTGATAATTAGTTATATTGAGGATCTTTACACACAGTTATTTCTTAGCCATTTGTATTTTATGCTGTTTTAGAAAAATGTCTATCAGATTCTTTTACATTTCTTAATTAGATTATATAGGTACTTTTTTTTCTATTGAGTTTTTATTTTCTATTGAGTTTTTCTATTTAGTTCCTTATGTTTTCGCTTATTATCCATTTATTGGTTATAATGATTACAAATATTTTCTTTCATTCTCAATGTTAAAGTGTCTAATAATATGTTTGCAATTCTTTACTTTATTCCCAAAAGAGAAACTATTCAAGTGGGCATGTTAGAATGAATATATTGAAAGGTCATTTTTGTTGTTGTTGTTGTTTCTTGAAGAGTTAAATTGTGTGTATCCTATGACTTAATCATTTCATTTCTAGGGACTAAGAAAAAAAGAAGGCACATTTCTATTTGAAAAATATTGGCACATAACAATAATGTGAAGAGAGAGCCTACAGAGTGGGAGAAAATCTTTATCACACATAGAGCACTAATTTCCAGGATATATAAAGAACTCAAAAAACTTAACACCAAAAAAATAAATAACCTAATCAATAAATGGGCTAGAAAACAGAACAGACACTTCTCAAAAGAAGATATATAACCGATCAAAAAATATATGAAAAATGTTCAACATCCCTAGTAATTGGGGAAATGAAAATGAAAACGTCTCTAAGACTTCACCTCAATCCAGTCAGAATGGCAGTTATCAAGAACACAAGCAATAATAAGTTTTGGCAGGGATTTGGGGGGAAAGGTACAGTCATACCTTGCTGGGGACTGTAAATTGGGGCAACCACTCTAGAAAGCAGTATGAAGATTCCTTAGAAAACGTGGAATGGATCCACCATTTGGCCCAACTATTTCACTCCTCAGTCTATGCCCAAAGGACTTAAAATCAACATCTTTAGTGACACAGCCACATCAATGTTTATAGCAGTTCAATTCACAATAGCCAATCCATGGAACCAACCTAGATGCCCCTCAATAGATGAATGGATAAAGAAGCTACGATATATATATATATATATATATATATATATATATATATATATATATNTATATAGATATATAAACAATATAATATTATTACTCAACATTAAAAGAGAATAAAATTATGGCACTTAAAGGCAAATGGATGGATTTGGAGAATATCTTGCTAAGCTAAGTAAGTCAGTCCCCCAAAATCAAAGGCCAAATGTATTGTCTGATAAGTGAATGCTGATCCATAATGGAGGAGGGAGCACGGGAAGAATGGAAGAATTTTGGATTGGGCAAGAGAAGGAGGAGAAAGGAAGGGGCATGGGGGTAGGAAAGATGATGGAATGAGATGGACATCATTACCCTATGTACGTGTATGATTATATGAATGGTGTGACTACATTGTATACAATCAGATAAATGAAAAGTTGTATTTTATTTGTCATTTCCTCCTAAGCAGCACAATATAACAACTATTGGTATAGCATTTACATTGTATTATAATGGAGATGATTTAAGGTATATGGAAAGACTTGTGTGCAATGAAACAAAATGCATTCTGCTGTCATGTATAACTTACCAGAATGAATGAATGAATGAATGAATGAATGAATGAATTCGAATGGGCACATAAATATTCATAGACACTTTGTTTGCAATAGCCAAAACTTGAAAACATTCTTCATATCCATCAACAGATAGATGCATCCATTAAATCCATATAATAGTATACTACTTAGCAATCAAAATTAATTAACTATTGATACATGCAATACACTTGGAAACATCCCAAAGCAACCATGTCTACTGAGAATTCAATTAATAAGAAAAATAAATTGTATTATTCAGTTTATACAGAATTATAGAAAATTACCTCTGGGATGTGGGATAGTAACATGAATTAGTATGTTAAAACATGTAGGAGATGGTACTGTATTCATTGTCTTCATTACAATGATGGTAATGATGCTTTAAAGAATGTATATATATGTTACACTTAGGAAATTATATCATGTAAGTATTTGCAGTTCATGATATATCAATTATATTTCAGTAAAACTGTATTTTTTTAAGTTTCTCTCCTCCAATAACAACTGAAATTTTTTCTGAGCAGTTATCATTGTTTTTGTTTTATTAGTTGGTTAGTTGTATTAAATGAAGTTTGGATACTTCTTTACTCTGTCTGGATTGTTTCTTTTCTAAGATATTTGTGTGTTTTGCTCTGTCATTTTATGTAGGTCTTTTAATCAAAGTACAGCAGTAGAAAGGACACTTCCCACCGTTTCTATTTTTACAGGGAATTCTGAGTAAAAAAATCTTCATTCATAAAGAATATCTAAAATTTCTTTTTCAGTTTAGAGCTTGAACAAAGGAATCATTTCTACTCTAATGGAATAATAATGATAATGTTTTATTGTTAGTTTGCTCAACTTTCTATTTGCTCTGTGCAAAGCATTAGAAGTATATAAATTAATGTACATAAATAAGCTTATTTGCTCAATGCTATTATTATCCCTAGTTTCAAATAGGAAAACCAAACAGTAGAGAGGAAAGTGACTTTTTTCTAAACCATGTAATTAGTATAAGATGGAGATTGAACCCAGGTATGCCTCACTTTAAAGCCTAAAGATTTAACCACTGAAGCAGTCTTTTGGTATTCATAGGAGAATGGTTCCAGGACCCTTTGCAGATACCTAAATCTGCAGGTGCTCAAGTTCCTTATGTAAAATGGCATAATATTTCCATATAACTGACACAAGTCTTTCCATATACCTTAAATCACCTCCAGTTTACTTATGCTACTCAATACAATGTAAATGCTATATAAATAGTTGTTACATTGTGCTGCTTAGGAGGAAATGACAAGAAAAGTGTGGATATGTTCAATACATATTTGCAAATTTATTTTCCATCTGCTGTTTGTTCAATATTTGGACTTGCAAACTACAGATATGGACACATTCACTCTATTTCTTCTAGAACCAAGACATCCCTCATATCAACAATAAATAAAACCAACTATAACTTTTTAAAAACCATTTTCCTCTGTCTGCAAATTGGGGATATTTTCTGAAAAGAGTTGTTTTTGCTTATTGTTAATATGCATTTTAAGGTAATAAAGTAAATTAGAAAACTGAGAAAGTTATTAGAGAAAGACAGTACATGTTATTATCCTCCAAGAAAGGACTATGGAAGGATTACAGTGTTAATTAGCAAATGTAAAGTAGTACAGTTATGACAGAGTAGGCACTTTATCAATGTGACTGTCACCTAATTGGAAACATGCTTACCAAGTCAGGAATTACCTTGAGTGATTGAGGTCTTAACCTTCCAGAGGCAGAGGGCTGAACTAACAGAATTTCAAAGAACCATTTTAGTTTTTCCTTTATAAATTTTTAAAATAATGATTTGTCATTTTTTTCTAACTTTGCATACAATAAAGAATTAGTTACTCTGAACAATTGAAATCTGTAGATTGTTCTTCAGTTTGTAAAATTAATACTGTTTTTTTCTGGATTACCTAATGAATTAATTTGCATGAGTTGAACATCAAACCTTAAATTTGAAAAGAGTTCTACTAGTGGTAGTAGATTAGAAGGTTTTTCAGAAGGTGGCATGGAAGAGGGGATACAAGTAATGTTTTGGGATTAGGGACCAATAAGGTCCTGGTACCCCAAAACTGTTAGAACTGAATAGTTCTCAGAGATACTAATTCAAATGTGTCCAAACACCTGGTATTTTTGTACATTCTTATCAAATGGTTATTACATTGAGAAGATGCTAATTATAATACTTGATGGGGGAGTTGCTCAGTGGTAGAATTCTTGCCTAGCATGTGCAAGCCCCTGGGTTATAAACTCTGCAACACACACACATGCAAAAAAAAAAAAAAAAAAAAAAGGATAAGAAAAAGAAAAAGATTATGTTATCACTAAGGGAAAAACACATATAAGCATAGACACACAACTAGTGAAAGCCATTTTGAAAACAATGCATATGTATGTAATGGTCGAAATTGTTCATTAATTTCAAAATACTCATTGAGAACCTACTTGGTATCTATCACTTTTCTAGTGTTCGACACATGTCACTGAATGGGACAGTATTGCTAGCTTTGAAGTAGACAAATGAGAAGACAGAAAACTAACAAAATAAATATATGTGTTATATTAGGTGGTAATTACCTATGGAGAAAAGACAAAAAACTGAGATAGAGAACTGGGAGGTAGAGATCCAGGCAGAGGGAAAGAGAACAATTGATCTGAGACAGGAGGGAGTATTCCCATTGCATTTCAAAGAAGTAACTCTGCACTATATTTGAAGTAGAATACAAAAACTGGAGCAATGTAGAAATATATTAGAGAGCTAGAAGGGCAAAGGTGTTGTAGGGTCCTATAATTATTGCAATGGCTTTGGGTTTTCCTTGTAGTGAGATGGGGAGACATTGGGGGATTTTAGTCAAAGGTTTCTTATCATGTTCCAAGGTAGGGGGCAGAGTTTATTGACAAAAGTTTTAAAAGGATAATTCTAGCTGCCATACTGAATAGGCTAGAGGTGGGCAAGGACAGAAGCTGGAAGAACAGTTAGAGATGGTGGTGATTGGAACAAGCTGTTAATTTTATCTGCATGAATGTTGGGGTGCTATAAATAAATCATGATCAGAAATACTAACTAGCAAATAAGATAGTGTAGAAGTGTAAGTTGGTACTGACTAAATCTCAAAGAATTTTCTCTTGGGCATGATTTATTTATACTGTTATCTGTAAAGAAACTATACAAAAAGCTTTTACTTGAAGTAGTTTGAATTAAATAAAAATAAAATCAACTTTATTGCTGAGAATTGTATATTTTTGAGTGTGTAAGCATGTGTTAACTTTGTTCCTATTATTCATTATCTACAGTGTTTTGTTTGTATGCTTAAATTATTTGGCTAGCAATAGTAATATCCAATATACAAACGAATATGAATACGAGCATGTTTGTTTAATGTCAAGTGCTTGACAGTGAATTGTAGATGGTGCCTATGTTTATTCATGATATTGCTGTCACCACTTTTTGTTGTTTATAAATTGAGCTAGCTGGACACATGCTCTCTGTAAGCTCTGGGGACCACATGTCTAAAACTCAAGACAATTGCATTTTTGAAGAATATCTTTTATGATAACCTGCATGTGCTATTTGAAAGATTTTCTTTCCTAAACTGTTTTCGAGAACTCAATATGAATTGCTTCCTATAAACAATTTAAGCTCTTTACAAATTTAACTTCACAAGTTTATCTCCATAATTTTAGAGAAAATCAAATTTGAAAGAAAATTAAGAATTTGAAACAATTTTTTTTCAATTTTTAATCAAATTACTTTTGTCTAATAATACACACGTGTTACTACAGTGCAATCGAAAGTTACTGAACCCTTGTGCTATTCTCTCAGGTGGTCCCTGATGACACCTTCCTTCTATGTGTGACCTAGACTCAATTACTTATTTTTAGTTAATAAAATACTGCAAAAGTGAAGCAATGTCACTCCAAGATTCGGGTTCAAGGATCATGTGGCCTCTTTCTTGTGCTTTCTGACTAATTCATTCTGAAGGACATCACTGTCATATAGTAAGCTGACTTAAAGGCAGACTCCTGTGGCAGGGAATTTCAGGTGACTGGTGACCATCAACAGTGGGAAGAATCTGAGGTCACAATCAGCATCCTGAAAGGAATGGAATCCTGAAAATAACCACAGAAATACTGGCAGTCCATCATTATCCATTAGAGCGTCACAGAGTCCCAGCCAAACATTGATTATAGTCCTATGAGCAACTTTTAGCCCAAGGCCCTATATGAGCTATGCCTACATTCCTGGCCAACAGTAATGGTGCAGAAAAAAAGAAATTGTTGTCTCAAACTGTTACATTTTGAGATAATTTTTTGCACATTCATTGATAATTAATACATTTTCCAGTTTGCTACATGCTATCACATTTCAAGTTCCTTGTCCACCTAAGATTTATTTGCTTTAATATATCAAGGGCCCCAACAATTAAATATATATTTATTACTTAAATAATCTTAGAAAATTAAATCTTTTAAACAATCTGTAATTTCACTTATGCCTATAAACTTAAAAGAACACAGATGTGAAGCTACCTCCTGAATATTATTGATTATTAATAGTGCTATTATTAGGTAGGCTAGTTTTTCTATAATAGAAAATTTAATAAAATGTACAGATCATAGATACAATTATTTTATTCTAGTTAGAATGCAACACAGAAAATGATTTTTGGGATAATTACAATTATCATCTGTACGCTAACACCTTGTTCACTTTGCACAAAATGTTTCCCCATGTACTATAAATAATTATTAATTTAAGATGGGACTAATTTCCATACCTGAAACTATATTTCAAAGATGTCCTCCTCTCTATTTGCATGCTTTAATCTGCCAAACACTTTCCTAAATGTGTGCCCCAGGGGACATTAAGCCTCCTTCTTGGGTGCACAATACCAGCATTTCTGAATTTGGAATTTGGCTAATAGCTCTATTACCTTTCATGCTGAGTCCAAAGCTTTGCCTCCCTCAATCTTTACTTTTGCCAACTGGAAAATTTTCCATCATGTCAAGAAAACCCACTGTGTCGTGTGCTTAGGGAATGGGCCCTCTCTTGCTGACTGACAGCTATTCAATAGAGAAAAGAGCCACAGAGAGATGCCGATACGTATTAAGCTCAGTGAAGAGAATAAGCTTTGTATTTCAAAATGTCACTTTTCTTAGAGTTCAGTGGGAGTGAGTAGCTATAATAAGGTAATTTCTAGAGGGAACCATACTGTAGTTCATTGTATAAATAATTGATTTGATCAGCTGAAATTATTGTGCCTAGTCCTGAATGACCTTTCAGATGAATTGCTAGGTTTTCACTACAAAAGCAACCACAGCTTACTGTAAGATGTCAAAGAAAGCCGTATACAGTAGTTTCCTATAAAAAGAAAGGGTATTTACATGTCATTATTTCCTTAGAATAACTAAAATATGATCGGTTCTTTCCCCAAGTACAAGTAGAGAGAGACTATCTTGGGCTTTATTTGTATGTTCAAGGTCAAATGTTAACAGTGAATTAATTCACCATATCTTATATGAGAATGTTTTAAAGAATATTTTTAAAGAGAGAATAGAGAAACAAAATAAAAAAGTTCTTACACCAAAAGGAAAGGATTTCTTTTTACAACATGCTGACGTATCATTATAATATATCACGGTGGAATTCTCTAGACATTAACCAATTTAGAATTCTACAGAATAATAGACATAAACTTCTCACTATGGTCTCAACCATAACGTGTTATAATGTATCACTGATGTCTGTACAAATATATTATCTTTCTGATCAGAAATTTTACATAATTTGTCATATAATATTATTCTTATATTCATATAAGTTAGTTATTTATTTTAAGTTATGGGGCACTATTGTGCATCATTAAATATTATTTTAAAAATTCAAAGGTGTACATGATTAAAAAATCAAAAAGTTGACAATTCCTTTAATCACTATTTTACACTTGAATGCTACATGTAACTATGGTGCATGGTTCATTGTGTACTTGCATAATCCTTTTTGAATAAAAATTAGGCATATATATTTATCTGATTATATATATATATATATATATATATATATATATAT
>NW_026000037.1:7972977-8018642 GCF_001458135.2 Marmota marmota marmota
TTATATATATATATATATATATATATATATATATATATATATATATATACTCACATAATTATTCATAATATAGTAACATATGATTAAACCAAAGAGATCATTTGAACATAACTTTTAGAATAAGCATAATAATTTACCTCTTAGACAGTTATCTTTCTTTTCCATAATATAGTTCTAATTATGAAAATTATCTATGCATAACATAAACTTCTGACAGTGTAGAGTCAAAATAAAAATTGATTAACCCTTGACCTTGGTGTTATTTACCAAAGTTCTTTTCTATAATTTTTTAAGACTTCTACGTAATTCTTCTTAGTAGCATCCCAGTGTTTCATTGTCAATTGCAATAACTTTGATCACACACTATTTTGTTTCCCTAGGGGTTTTTTACTAAATAATTTTAAAAGAAATAAACCACAAAACCCCTAATCTATCTACATCCTGAGGTGTTAGATGTATATAGTTGAAACCAGCCTGTAAAAGGCAGACTTAGAGAACTCACGTGGCTTGCCTGTAGTAGATGGATTGTGGAATCTGCTTTTAAAAACTAGAACTTCTCACCACATAATCATAGTTCAATTTTCCACCACCCTGGCTACATGAAAGCATAAGTCTGCTTTATTCACAGTATAATATTGACTTACTCTTCTGGACCCCAGCAATTCTAAGAGTTGGTTTTCTTTGAAGGTATAAGACTATGAGAAAAATGGGATAAAATCAATACCAGAATTATGTAATATTGGAATTACAGGAAGCTCTATGGACATATCTTTGGAGTTTCCCATGAAGAGATGTTTTTATGTTAATTTGTCTTGTGTAAAAGTTTTACTTCATCTGAAAAGAACTCTGGATTTGAGCCTTAGAAAAGGAATTTGCTTTGTATAGTTCACCATATCTTCTCATTTCTCACAGCAGGAAGAGTGCCACTTAGCCACACACAGTCCCAAGTTTAGCCCTTCCCTAATGTTTGCTTCTAAAATAAAAGTAAGGGTTGAGACTATAGTGATATGTTTATGTCTATTATTCTGTAGAATTCTAAATTGGTTAATGTCTAATAGAGAATTCCACTGTGATATATTATAATGATAAGTCAGCATGTTGTAAAGAGAAATTCTTTCCTTTTTATGGCCAGTTTTTAAAATTTTCCACAAATATAACCTGACTCTGTTTAATACCGCCATTTTAAACCATTGTACCCTATCTGTTCTAATAATCTAGCCAGAATTCAAATGAACAAACTATTTTTCTCAGGTGCTACCTTTTAGGAGGAGTCCCCATTTGGCCAATGCCCTTGAGCTTGTCTAAATGAGATACATCTTTAGCCTCCATTTAAGAGTTCAAATCTGAGTTCGCTTCTCCCCCTGCTAATAAAAGTCCCTTGCCTAGAAAGTGACTAAGTGTGAGCTCTGTGAAGTGACCCTTATCCATATGTAGCCACTGCCTGGTGTGGTGTCCTTATGCAAGGGGTGCCCCACAAGTATTTTCTCATTGAAGGATGGAAACGCAAATTTGGAAGGAGAAAACAAGAAAGGAAAAGCAAAACCAGATATTATCAGATGTACTTCAAGAGTGGTAGAATGAATATATGACAAAGCCAATGGTCACACCATTTATGACAAGAGAAATGGGACCCAGGAACACAGGAATCCAAACCACAACATGGGATCAAGGAAGCTAACTCTGCTGCAGCCCCACGCCACAAAATTCAGAACTTGGCTCAAGCTGCAAGATTTCCTACCTGCCTCCATTTTCAACTCAGAAGAAACTCGGGAAAGCCAGGCACGCACTCTCTCCCCCACTAACCACCACTCAGCAGAAGATACTCTGGGGGTTCTCCTTCTTTCACTATAAAGCTTCTCCCTCTACCATAGCCTTCCAGTCTACCAAAACCCAAGGAGCGGCGGTGCTTTGCTGCTGAAAGACTGAAGAAATAGCCTGTGTGAGCTTGGTCTTTTATTTCCATAACAGGTGTGAAACAAATGAACAGGTCTTTTGGCATATATATGAAATTCCACCATGAACTGGATTGATGTACCTGGTGAGAGAAGCTAATGTTACAGCTAATGTTACAACTAGAAGCCATAACTTGATCTTTTTTTTTTTAAGAGAGAGAGAGAATTTTAATATTTATTTTTTAGTTTTAATTCTAGACGGACACAACATCTTTGTTTGTATGTGGTGCTGAGGATCGAACCCGGGCCGCACGCATGCCAGGCGAGCACGCTACCGCTTGAGCCACATCCCCAGCCCAAGGTAACTTGATCTTAAGTCTCACATTAACGAACTGAGCATGGCTTATGGGTAGTGAGCAAATAGCTGAACAATTAACATTTTAATACTTAATTATAATTTTATTAAATAGAAATATATTTTGTTAAAATGTTTTATATAATTTGTTTATTTGTAGCCATCATTTTCTAAATTAATAGTTCTTATTGTTTTAAAAGTTCTGTTCTAATATTAATTTATTATAGTATTCACTATCATATATCATCAATTCTTTAACATAAAAGGCAAAATAAAATCAATGCATCCTCAAGTAGCCACGCTCTGTTTTTTTTGGAGACTGGGAATTGAAACCAGATGCACTTGACCACTGAGCTACATCCTCAGCCCATTTCATCTTTTTTTCTTTTTTTTTTAATGGGATCTTACTAGCCACTTACTATTATTAATACATTCATTTAGCAAATTGTTTTTTCTTTTCTATCTGTTATTTTGTCTCATGCTAAGCTTTGGTAAATCCATGCTTTGATATGGTCACACTCTTATAAGGAAAATTAGACATGAATGAGAAATGAATATATGATATATTTTACCAATGGAGAGACCTGTGCAACATGAGATAATATGATGCTTTCAGTTAATACAACTAAGTAAGAATTATGGGTGAGCTGGCATTCAACCTGTTGTCTTAAAAGTAAGCATTTTTAAAAGCTAAGTCTAAATCATGTTAGTGGAACTAAGTGCAAGAATATCAAGAAAGAAATCACAAAGAAAGACATGGGTGGTCTGGGGAATTAAATAACTGTTCACAGAGTGGTGAAAAGGCAGTTTACTAAAAGTATCCGTCTGGTAAAGGGAAGAGTGTAGATGAAACCCTGGGGACCCAGGTCAGATTCAGATTGTGAAGGGGAAGTCGAGGTAATTGATTGACAGGCAGTTGTGGCACTGGGTCACTCAACCCTATTCTACCTCTACTGCAACTTGTACACCTTCATGTCTCAGTTATAAAGCCAAAGACATTCCCAAGCCTCTCTTTTAGTTCAGTTCTGACATTGACGTGGCTTTCCCTGAGCAGAAATAGCCCGAGTCCTTCTGAAAAGTTGAATGGCGTCCTCAGATGTATTCTGGTAAGCACATGATTGCTTCCTCCTCAGGGGTACAGAAGATCCTGAGGTCTTCTCCCCAGCTGGGGGTTGTCGGTTATAAGAGGCTCAGCACTGATCACCAGCTTTTCTATCTGGGCTCAACACTGAGTTGGTATGGCCTTGAATCTGTAGTTGGGAAGGTGGTTTTGATTATTCAGTGTTCAGATACTAACAGAGAGACAAGATCCCTAACAAATAAATTTTACTGTGTTAAGAATCTTTTCTGGACGCCTGACCCACATTCCAACAATTATAAATGTCTTACATTAAGTACATTTGTGTTTAAATTAACTGGAGCAGCTTTTGTTAGAGGCAACAGTGTGCTGAGAGAAATTCAGGAAAGGCAGATGTTTCTCTGTTCCTACTCACTGTGGGCCAGTTGTCAGTAGAGGAAGTTGTCAGTAGAGGACAGTTTCTCCTCCTCAGGGGACAATCAGCAAGCCTGCAGGACATAGTTGAGTTGTTTTAGCTGGGAAAGTTCTAGTGGTGTCTCTTGGGTAAACATCAGGAAAGTTTCTAAACTTTCTACCACATGGAAGACAGCGCCCCTTCCCCGTGCTCCTCCCCTGTCACCACCACCTGCAAATGAATTATGAACTATTTGATAAATCCTACCTCCAGTACAATTCCAGTTGGAAAGAAGGATATGAAGAAATATTTTAGGCCTAAAATTGATGTGATTAACCCTAAATACCAGTATGGACACCAAGTAAAACAGGTTCTAGAAAGTATATGCTGAATTCAGTTAAGATGATTTTAATACTTCCATGTTGAATTCATAAAACAAATACTGTTTGCATGTGCTATACACCTCTACTAATTATCTTTATTAACTCATCTCTCATGACAACTCTACACAATATGCAAAAGTATTGTCCACAAATAAACTGCTGGAACACACCAAACAAAAGTGGTTTTATGCAATTAAGGGTTTTAAAAAAATTTATCTCCAGGAACAATGTTAGTTAGCAGGAGCTATGTTCCTTTCATTTTCTGGTTTCTGCAACTTTTTTTTTTTTTTTTTTTTTTTTTTGCGAGAAAACCATCATCATGTATCCATTTGATAACTACACTAAAGGATCATTAACTCATTAAATGGTGATTTTTTTCCTGCAACTCTTTCCTTTACATTTTTAATTTATGACACGAAGATGAGGTGGTTTGTAACTCAGTAATACATTTATTCCAGTTATAAAATATAGATTTATCATTAAAAATCAATGTAATTCACTTTATTGAGACTATTAAAGTAGAATTTCCTAAAATATATATGTATACATGTACATAAAATTTATTAATATAAATTTATTTATACAACATTTTACATAATGATATTTAAAGTTTTATCAAACATATATCCATATATTCATTTTGCATCTATATATGTGTGTATATATGTGTGTGTGTGTGTGTGTGTGTATACAAACTTTGCTAATTCTGTGACTTCATCAATTAAGAAAGGAGTTTTTATTTTTAAATGTTCTCATTCTCAAGGCCAAGAACTATGTATGGCACAGATTAGGGTCAAATAAATATTTATTAAATGAGTGAGGGAATGAGAAACTTTTTTTTCCTAATTGTTATGTAAAGTTAACCTCAGTTATGAGAAAATTCCATTGCAGCCATACTCTCCATGCAGGAATTATACATTGCTGTATGAGAACTCGTATTTATGTATGTGAATGCAATAGGGTATTTTTAACTTTTCCCATTTAAAGTACATAGAAGAAAGACCAAATACAACAGATTATTCTCCATAAGAAATAGGTAAATTTTTTATCTGTTCATCCAGCAAGTATTTATCAGGTGCCTATTATATATCATGCAGTACTCCAGGAATTGAAGATGCCAGCGTGCATGACACATACACCTTGACTTTCAGGCCTAGCGTTCTTTAGAAGAAGAGAGAGGAAATTTTATAATCAAAAGTAGCTGCAATGGGGCTGGGGTTGTGGCTCAGTACCAGAGTGCTTGCCTAGGAGGTTTGAAGCACTGGGTTCAATTCTCAGTACCATAAATAAATAAATAAACTTAAAGGTCCATTGACAACTAAAATATCAATAGATAGATAGATAGATAGATAGATAGATAGATAGATAGATACTGCGATGTTTTTCAGACTGGCTAGAAGAAAAAAAGTGACAATGTCAAGATGTCAAATGCTGGACAGGGTGTGAGGAAATGGGATTACTCATCCTTCACTGGAGGGATTGCAAAATGGTACAGCCACTGTGGAAATCAGTTCAGCAGTTTCTTACAAAGCTAAACATGCAGCTGTGATAAAATTCAACAATTATACTCCTGGGAACTTGTCCCAGGAAAATGAAAACTTGTGTTTGCATAAATATCTATATTTGAATTCTAAGAAAAACTTTATTCATAATAACCAAAACCTAGAAATAGTTCAGATTTCCTTCAAAAGGTAAAATTGTTAAACAAACTGTGAGATATTCATGCCATAGACCACTACTCAGCAATAAAAGGAAATGGACAATTGATTCTTCCATGACTTGGAAGAAACTGCAGGAAAATATGCTGAGTGAAAAAAAAAATCCAATTCTCAAAGGTTGTATACCACACTGTCCTGTTTAGATAACACTGTGATATGACAAAATCTTAGAAGTACAGAAGTTATCAGTGGTTGTCAGGGTTTGGGGATGTGGTCACAGGGCCAGGGAGAGATGGGTATACAAATAAAAGGCAGCATGAGAGATTCTTGTGGTGAAGAAATTGTTTCATATCTCAGCTGTTGTAGTAGGTGGGGAAAATACAAGATGTTGGAAATTCTTTATAAAAATAAAAACGTACTCAAATGAGTCTCAGGTTAAAGTGTAAAGTGTTGAAATCCTGATAAGAGCAGTAGATTCTATCAATTTCAAAATCCTGGTTGTGAAATCTTTATGGTTGTGTATTGTGATTTTGAACAGTGCCACCATTGGTGAAAACAGGGTAAAGTGCACACAGGATCTCTATTGATTCTAAAAATTGCCTTTAAATATACAATAAAATTCAATTACAATAAAAAAATGGAAGTGACCTCTCTTTTACAGGATTACTGATGCCTAACTACACAATAACCTTGCTGTTCTCAGAAAATCAGCAGAGGTTAAGATCGAATATCTGAGCTGTTTTCATAAATAGTAGAGATCTTCAAAAACTGACAAAATCATTTTTACATGTCTGCTTGTCTTGAGTACACCTAATGCTCAGAAAATCTGCTCTCATATCTCATCTTAAAATGTAAGCTCTAGGAAGAGAGCACAGATTTTTTTTTTTCTTTTTTCCCTCACAATGATGGGGATTGAACCCAGGGCCTTGTGCATACGGGGCAAGTACTCTATCAACTGAGCTATATCCCCAGTCCTGAGAATGTGTTCCCTTCCTTCTGCTTTTTGCCACTGAACTTTCAGCCCATTGATCGTCATGGGTAAGGGTATTGCTAGCTCATTGGATTATTGTGGCCCTCGGCTAATTTGCCCAGTAACAGGCTATGCATAAAAAGCTTGCCTATGCAATAATAATGTGGATCAATTTCTCTGAAACTGGTCTCAAGAAGTCTCTTTCCAACTCTGTCGCCATACCCTCCTCAGCTGTTTGGTGGGCTTTAGCTGGACAGAGAGAGCCCACAAATTTGGGGGTTTCAACTTAAATTCTGTTTAAGTAATCTGTGTAATCCTTCAACTTATTTTCTTACATGTCTATACATGTTTGGAAAATATTTCTTTTTTTAATTTTTATTTAATCCTAAAATTTTATTCATTTCTTTATTCTTGAATTCTCATTTTAGAATTCCTGAAAACCACACCTGGAAGACAGAGCTCCAGCCATTTTTATAAACTTACTCATTCATCTCATCACCAATGTTACCCCTCTATATGTCAAATTATGAATCCAAGTAGAAAATGACATCCAGATTTAATTATTTCGTTCTTCATTTGATTGTTAGATTCCCTCAACCCTGAAGTTGTAAACCTTTGATTTAAATAGTAAAGCTGTATTTCTCAGATATAGCTAAACTGTCTTTTAAGAAATTTAAGAATGTCATCAAATCTCTTTCTAGCTATATACAATTTACCTGTCAAGCAAGTCTGGTAAATAAGGCAAATGTTGTATGAATTAGAATTTTAACCACAATGGTCTATTCTTTTAATTCAATACTATAGATAAGTGATATTAAATTTCAAAACACTCTTGCCTCTAAAATATGATTTCTCCTTTGTTTTTGATTTTTTATTCTTTCTTTTTTTTTAGGATTCTATGTATACTCAATCTACCTTTTTGGTATTTTTTTATCATTTAAATTTTAAAGATAAAACAAACTCAATAGACAATATCAATTATATCTATGAAACACATTCTGTATACATAATCCTTAATTATTAATGAAAATTATTATTTTATGGAACAATTATTAAAATAATTCTGATATTTTAATTTAGCAATTGAGTATGTTCAATAAAAATAATACATATTTATTTGGAATAAGTAAGGTAATTTTTTAACATAAAAAAAGATGAGAAAGCTATTTTTTAGAGACAGAAACATTCTGTACTTTTAGATAATAATGATAATAATCAGTAAGCTTTATAGTTTTTTTTTGTTATATAATTGACATACTTCTAACAGAATAAAACATTTTCAAAAATCTATTTCTACTTGCTAGATAACCACCAATGTGATTCTGAAGCACTTATAAAAAATAAGTGTCACATTCAAACTAAGATATTTTTTAAAACCTGGAATAATGTTCTTTAGTATACATTTTCTTTTTATAATAAAAGAATACTATAACACAAGGTAGTATGATCCTGTATGAAGCAGGTGGTTAAGGAGCAAATAAATTACTGGCAGATTTAATTATAATACACTTTTAGTCTTTCATGATAAACAACAGATGTGTGTTTACAAAAATACATTATAGTAGAATCAGGTCAATAGAATCTAAATGAAAAAGGCTTAATTTATCTGTTACTCTCTTTTGAATTCAAGGGGACAACCTATTTAAAATAGACACCATTCAACATAACACAAGTTCAAAGGAGATTAATTTAAATGGGCCAATGAATACCACTTTCATTAATTGTGTTAATAGAAAGGAAGATAATTTCAGAGTGCATTAAGACATGGGAGAAAGTAACAACTTAAAATAACCTATTACATTGGAAGCAGCAAAAGAATATAACAAAATAATGGACAGATAAATCAGATCACCCACTTCCCGAATGCTGATAGTATGTTTCAGTCTTTCAATATTTGAATTTCTGTCTGACAGTTAATGATGTTAAAATTCAGTGAGTATCATTAAATTTCTAAAATTTAAACTTTTGATAAAGACTGAAACTAACGTGTATTTGTAAGTGTAAATCTAGTAACTTAGGTAATATAATTGCCGAAATATTGTATGTGTATAATTTGATAAAATTAGAAGAATGGATTTAGAGTTGCAATATGTGAGTTATACATCCATTTCTGCCACTTACTGTAAAACATTCTATTTTTAAAAATAGCTGTTTTCAAAAGTTAACAAGATATAATTTCAACACCTATAATGGCCTATGAAAAGAATTCAATGTTTAAAAATTTCTCAGGCCTTCATTTCTTCTTTTGTTTCTGTAGTCTTGATATGTTTTAAAGACCTGGTTTAATGCTATCAAGATACATAGTTTCATGCATTGAATTTGTCAATTACTAAAGGCAATCTTTTTATTTTATTTACATTTTTTTTACACATTTTATTTACATTTTTAATCTTTCTAATTCCATTTTTCCCATAGAATATTTCCCATTATTTATTGAATTCTTTTATTTGAATCAACCTATGACACTGTTACAAGGACTTAGCATTGGTACAACCAAATGAAAGAAACTATTAGCTAAAGTCTGCCTTCTAAGATCTCATGATATAAATAGAGATATTCAGAATTTGCACACATCTGAAGAAATTAGTATCCAATGCTTCATGAAACATACAAGATTTAATCTTCATCTTTTTTTTTTTTAAATCTACCTCAAAATGGGCAAATTAACAACAAAGCAAAAGAAAACATAAAACCTTTTTGTGGTGCTTACAGATTCTGCAAAGCAATGATTGAGACAAGGCAGAACAGGTATGGCTTGTCTTTGATCCACAGTAAAGGAGATTAGGGGTCTCAGCTTTAAACACTCAGACAGCCAAGGTAGATTCTGCAGTCAACACTTTGGCTGCTTGCACTGAGATGCCTCAAACTCTGAGTGCATTTGAAACTCTCCTTCACCTCACCGCCAGTGAGTCTTTGATTCCCTGAATGCTGAAGCCTAACACCAGAGAAGCACTGAGGCAAGTGTAGAGTAGAAAGTGAAAGGCTTTATTAAAGGACAGCAGAGAAGACTTCCCCCAAGGAGGAAGGGAATCCAATAGGCACCCTGGGAAGGGGAGGCCTTATCCCTTTTATACCTAAGGTCTTCTTTTGTCCTCCTACATTTATGTCCTTTATCTTGCTTATTTCCCTCCTCCTGCTTGAGACAGGGGATACAGGTGGGAAGGCCAAAAGGTGGAAAACAGGTGGGCCAGGAAGGAGTAATGGGGCAGGAAGGGCCTAGGGTAATTTGATTAGCACCTCCCTATTTGCTGGGAGCTGCCTCATTAACAGTTCTTTCAGATGGGCTCAGGCCTTGGGGACATTAACATTTCAATTTCCCAGGTGTAGTTCTGATTTCCCAGGCTCAGATTGGACTCCTGTATTTTTTTTTTAATGGACTCCATTTTTCTTATTAGACTCGATATCAGACTTATCTGTAATTTAATTGTCTAGTAAGACAAAGAACTTAGAAAACAGTTGTTATTTCAGGGAATATATCTATAAATAATGTATAATAGTCTTCACAAGCAAGAAAAACTAACATATTTTGGTGATGAACACCAACCAAAATCTCTGAAACAATATGATGGCAATTCTAAGAGGAAAGTTTATAGCATTGAGCTTCTACATTATAATGAAAGACCCTCAGAGTCCCTGTCCAAAGTGAACCACATGAAACACTGGCTGCAAAAGCAAGAGGCAAGTTTATTAATACACAGGCGCCTGCGGGTGCTCAGCAACACCTCAGCTGGAGCTTAGGTGAACTGGCACACCGGGCTTTGGGGTACAGATCTTTTATAGGGTACAGTGGTCAGTTTCCCGCCTAGCACAGTAACAGGTATCTCATTGGCTCTTTTGAATCCAGCATATAGGTCACTTAAAGGGTAAACTTGTTTTTCACTATAGGTTCCTGGAAAAACCACATAAAGGAAAAACCACATAAAAACCATTTGTTATTCATTGTATGGTTTTTCATTGTATGATCCCGTTTGCCCAACCGTGCCGGCTCCTTTCCCAACCATCCTGTCCTTTCTTAATCGGTTACACTTAACTGATTTTCTGAAAAATACATCTGACGTCTGTGCAGGTGCGGAAGCAAGCCCTGGTGATTTGTTACTGGGCCTAAAGTTATTGGGCTGGGGTCTCTCAATAAAAGTAGAAATATCCCAAATAAATACTCTAATGTTAACCTCAAGGCCATGGAAAAGGAAGAACTGATTAATTCCAAAATAAGTAGAAGACAGGAAATAGTTAAGAGTGGATCCAGAATAAGTGAAATTGAAAGTTAAAAAAAAAAGTACAAAGAATCAATGCAATAAAGAGGTTTTTTTTTTGACAATATAAATAAAATTAATAGGCTGTCAATTAAATTTACCAAAATAAAGATAAGTAGAGATGAAAAAGGAGATATCACCAGAGACACTTCTGAAATCCAGAGGATCATTAGAAACTTTTTTGAAAATTTATGATCCCATAAACTAGAAAATCTTGAAGATATTGACAAATTTCTAGACATACTTGAGCAACCAAAATGAAACCATGAAGATATAGAAAGACCTAAACAGAGCAATATAAAGCAATGATATTGAAGCAGCAATTAAAAAAGAAAAAAAAAAAAAAAAAACACCTTCCTACATCCAGGTGTGGTGGCACATCCCTGTAATCTCAGTGGCTCAGGAAGCTGAGGCAGGAGGATCACGAGTTCAAAGCCAACATCAGCAACAGCAAGGTGCTAAGCAACTCAGTGAGACCCTGTCTCTAACTAAAATACAAAAAAGGGCAGGGGATGTGGCTCTTTGGTGAAGTGCCCCTGAGTTCACTCCTGGCTACCCTCCAGAAAAAGAAAAATAAACAAACAAACAACAACAACAACAACAACAAAACCTTCCTACAAAGTAAAGTCTAGGACCTGATGGGTTCTCAGCCAAGTTCTACCAGACTCTTAAAGAAAACTAATGCCTATGCTCCTCAGATTATTTCTGGAAATATAAAGAGGGACACCAAAAAATTCATTCTATGAAATGAATATTATGTCACTAAAACCAGAGTAGAGTTTTTTGGGTCTTCTAAATATTTAGAATCATGTCATCATGGAAAGAAAACTATAGATCAATATCCCTGTTGAACATAAATGCAAAAATCCTTAATAAAATATTAGAAAATCACATTTAAAAATACATTCAAAGACAGTAGAATAAATCTGACATCATTTTCCTATGTACAGTATGAATACACCACAGTGAATCTCAACATCATGCACATCTACAAGACTGGGATCCTAATTCAAATAAGATGTACTCCAATTTGTATAATTATGACTAAATAGATTCTAATTGTCATGTATAACAAAAAAGAAAATAAATACAAATTATAAAAAGAAGCTAGAATACTATGATAAAGCGATTTTCATCTATCCCAGGGATGAAACTTTGGTTCAACACACAAAAATCAGTGAATATAATTTATAACATAATTAGAATTAAGGGTAGGAATCACATGACAATCTTAATAGATGTAGAAGAAAACTTTTGTCTAGTTCTAGAAACATTCATGTTAAAAAGCATAGAGAAATAAAAGTTAGAAGAAACTTGCCTCAATATTATAAGGGCTATATGTACCAAATTCAAAACCATCATTGCATTGAACAGAAAAAACTAAAAGCATTTTTTCTAAAATACTTTAGAAAACAAAGGTGACCACTCCCATCAGGGAGGAGAGGCTTGTTGAAAATGTTCTCCACAGTGCCTGTAATGTAGGTATTCAATTATTGTAATATTTTGAAATAGATTGAGGAATTAGTTATTAAAAATGGTAAAACTGCTATTGCACTATATAGGGGTTGAAAAGAGCAGGCAAGAAATATTGAACAAAGGGGAGAAAAGTGAAAAGATAGAAAATAATGATTTAATAAAGGTATAAAGGGAAAAAAAATTAAATGGGAGGGGGCACTTTTGAGGCAAAACCAGAAAATGCAAAAGGGAAAAGAGGGACCAAGAGGAATACAGTACTTCTGATCTAAGCAAACAAATATAGAAAGATTCCTGTTAATGCTTCAAAACAGAATAATTTAAGTACTGATATTGTGATGCCTCCTTCTTCGTTCTCCTCCTCCTCCTCCTCCTCCTCTAATTTGATTTTTTTTAAATTTTTTTCTTTGCTAAGTAGTGCTTTGGCCATTCTTAGGCATCCTATTTTTCCAAATGAATTTCATGATTGCTTTTTCTATTTCTATAAGGAATGACCTTGGGATTTTAATCGGGAATTGCATTGAATTTGTATGTTGCTTTGGGTAGTGTGGCCATTTTGACAACCTTAATTCTGCCTATTCAAGAACATGGGAGATATTTTCATCTTCTAAGGTCTTCTTAAATTTCTTTTTTTATGTTCTGTAGTTTTCATCATAGAGGTATTTTACTTCTTTTGTTAGATTGATTAGATTGATTCTCCAATTTTCTTTTCTGTCTTTTTTTTTTTTTTTTAGGCTATTATGAACAGGGTAGTTTTCCTAACTTATCTTTCAGCAGGTTCATCACTGATGCACAAAAACACATTTGATTTATGGGTGTTAATTTTATATCCTGCTACTTTGCTGAATTCACTTATGCATTCTAGAAATTTTTGGTGGAGTTTTTTGGATCTTCTAAATATTTAGAATCATGTCATCAGTAAATAGGGTAGTTTGAGTTCTTCTTTTCCTATTCATATCCCTTTAATTTATTTCTTCTGTCTAATCATTCTGGCTAGAGTGTGAAGGACAATGTTGAACAGAAGTGGTGAAAGAGAGCATCCCTGTCTTGTTCTCAATTTTAGAAGGAATTATTTTAATTTTTCTCCATTTAGAATGAGGTTGGCCTTGAGTTTAGCATGTATAGCTTTTACAATGTTGAAGTATGTTCCTACTATCCCTAGTTTTACTAGCATTTTGAACATGAAGGGGGGTGCTACATTTTGTCAAATGCTTTTTCTGCATGTATTGAAATAACCATATGATTCTTGTCTTTAAGTCTATTGATGTGATGAATTATGTTTATTGATTTCAGTACATTGAACCCACATTGCATCACTGGGATGAACCCAATTTGACCATGGTGTGCTTTTTTTTAAAAATGTTTTTGTGTGCAATTTGCCAGAATTTTATTAAAAAGGTTTGCATCTATGTTCATCAGGGATATTGGTCTGAAGTGTTTTCCCTTGATGTGACTTTGCCTGGTTGTGATACTAGCTTCATAGAATGAGGTTGGAAGGATTCTCTTCTTTTCTATTTCATGGAATAATTTGAGAAATATTGGTGTTACTTCTTTGGTTCTGTAGAACTTGGCTGAGAATTTGCCTGGGCCTAGTATTTTCTTAGTTGATAGGCTTTTGATGGTGTTTTCTATTTCACCGCTTGAAATTGATCTGTTAAAATTGTATACTGTAGAGTTATAGTAATAAAAACAGTGTGGTACTGGCACCAAAACATACATGTAGACAAATGGCATACAATAGAAGACACAGAGACAAACCAACATAAATACAGTTATCTCATACTACACAAAGACATCAAAAACATCCATTGGAGAAAAGATATCCTCTTCAACAAATTTTTCTTGGAACACTAGGAATCCATATGTACCAAAATGAAATTTAATCCTTATCTCTCACCCTGCACAAAACTGAACTCAAAGTGGATCATGGACTTAGGCATTAGAACAAAAATCCTGCATCTATTAGATGAAAAAGTAGGTCCACATCTCCATCATATTGCCTTAGAAAATTAATTCCTCAACAAATCTCTAAAATGCAATAAGTAAATTAAAGAACCAATAAATGGGATGGAATCAAACTGAAAACTTCTTCACAGTAAAGGAAATAATCAAGGATGTGAAGAGAGCACCTTCAGAATGGGAGAAAATTTTTGCCACCTGCACATCAGTGGGTTCAACTCCAGGATATAAAATGAACTCAAGAAACTTAACATCAAAAATAAATAAATAAAGTTAAATAACCTGATCTGTAAATGGGCTTAGGAACTGAACAGACACCTCACAGAAGAAGAAATATGATCAGTCAACAAATATGTGAAAAAAATGTTCAACATGTCTGGCAATTTGAAAAATGCAAATTAAAACTACACTGAGATCTCATCTCCCTCCACTCAGAATGGCAATTTTCAAGAATACAAGCAACAATAAATGTTAGCAAGGATGTGGGGGAAAAGGTTCACTCATACATTCTGATGGGACTGCAAATTGGTGCAACCACTCTAGAAAGCACTATGGAGATTCCTCAGAAAAATTGGAATGGATCCACCATTAGAGTCAGTTACTCCATTCCTCAGCTTATACCAAAAGACTTAAATCAGCATACTACAGTGATACAGCCACATCAATATTTATAGCAGCTCAGTTCACAATTGGTAAACTATGGAACCAACCTAGGTGCCCTTCAACAGATGAATGAATTTAAAAAATGTGGCATTTATACTCAATGGAATATTACTCAGTCACACACACAAAAAAACAAGATTATGGCATTTGCTGGTAAATGCATTGAATTGGAGGCAATCCTGCTAAGTAAAATAAGCCAATCCCACCCCCACCCCTCCCACAAAAAAACAAAAACAAAGGCCAATTTTTTTTTTTTTTAATATTCAGGTGCTAATTTCATAAAAATGTGGGGGCAAGTTAATAAAGAATAGAAGTAATTTAGATTAGACAAAGTGGAATGGAGGGAAAGTTGGAGGAATGGAAATAGGAAAGACAGAATGAAATGGACATTACTATCCTATGTGTATATATGATCATATGACCAATGTAATTTTATATCATGTACAACCAGAATGAGAAGTTCTACTTCATATATGTATAATATCTCAAAATATATTCCACTATCATGTATAACTAATTAGAACAAATAACAATAATAAAAAATAGAATAAATATAATGAATGGGGAAGGCAACAGCATCAAAGAATAGGGGAACATCTAACAATGTAATATGAAAGTAATATATGTAAGATCAAAATAGACGTTAGACCTATTTATAATAATTCATACCAAGGTGGAGACATTTCTTATTGAGTGCTCCTTCTCTAGATTTCATCACAATTTGGGACCTTTAGATAATACACACCACTTTGCAGCTTTTCCTTTATGTTTCCTTGTGTACAGAGACAGTGATCATGTCTGCTCACCTCAATACAATTCTCAGAGGCCCCAATCCAATTTTGGTGTGTTTAGATACATACTAGCTTTCTGTTAGGTCTGAGGTGTTTCATCTTAATGGTCTGTGACTTAGCAACAAGGTCATTCCCTGTTAGGGAGTGCATTTTGTGTGTCCTCCTGCGTATCCAGTGAGCACTACCCCTCGTATATTTCAGAGTGTATATTTTGGAGTGTGCAGAGTATGGCAAATGAAGTAGAGGTATTGTAGGCTGTTTGGTGTGTCACTGGGTGGTTCGTGGGGGTTGAAGGACTGATGCCCCCTCCAGAGTAAGAGGTTGTAGATCAGTGGACATGTATCTGGCCATACCAGGTGGTAGCTGGTATTCTCCAGGTTCTCCTCTGTATTTCCTGTGAATCTAATGAGAATCGACTTAACTGGCGACTTTGTGACTCATACCTGTGAACATTTCTATAGTTGCTGGGGCAAAGAGTTACTTCCCTGGTTACCATGTTTTTCTCACCAGTCAGTTCTCCTTTGTCAGCTCAACAATCTGAGCCTGTGTACCTGGAGAGAGCTGGGCTACATCTATTGGCTGATTTTGTAGGGTGCAAGGGTGCAGGATACAGGGTCCAGGGCTCTCACTGACCTCTGTGGAAAATGTGCACCTGTGGTGCAGAGAATGGAGGCCTTGCCCAGGATGCTCGGCAAGTTCTCTACCACTGAGCTACATCCCTAGCCCCTCCTTGTGGCAGCGTTAATAGTCACATCTTCTACCCTTCTGTTTGTTTTTTTATGGTAAAGAAGCCAAATGTCTATAAGTGTCAAACAAAGCATTTAAAAATCAATTTGTTCTTTTACTTCTTGGTCACAAAATGGAAAACATGTTTCCATAATCAAATAGACTTGATCTGATTTCCTTATTCATGAGGCCAACGTGATAGTCCCATGGCAGGATGTATTTTGCTTGTAACTCAAGAACTTTCCTACTGTGAGTGCAGAATGGTCTGTTAGGGCAACACACTTTGCATCCTTGATCACTGCCCATTACTTGAAGTCCATTAACACTGTAGTTTAACTCATTATTTCTTAGCCTACATGCAGACACATGTGGTTCAGTGAAAAGGAAAAAAAAAATACTCTCTGTAGTTTTAGGGAAAATTTAATAGGATTAAAAAAATAACAAGAGAAATGAAACTTATCTCAAGATCTCAGCAAAACCACATTATTTGGGGAATATACTGGGAATAATGAAAATGCATGAGAAGCTGTAACAATTTGGAGAAAAGAAAATTCACTACTTAAATACCCCTTCCGTGGGGACTCACTTCTACCTGAGAGAAGAAACCACATGAGAGCAGAAATGTGTTTCCTCTTCTGTCCCCTGTTATATCTCTGGGAAGGTTAGATAAGCAGGTAGATCCATAAAGGAGTGGAAGAAACAAGGGACCACACACCTCAGCCATATGAGCTGAACATTTTACACAAATATGATTTGGACACTGCAGTAATATGGCTTATTTATAAATACCATTCTTGCATATTTTAGGGGGGAAATGACCAGGTCTTTTTTCTTCACTCTTTTAAGAAAAATAAAAGACGTTTTTGTCTTCTGCTTCTTGTAACTAAAATATAATTAAGAGAGCTAAATCAATACAAAAAGAACCTTATGGAGGTTGAAGAGAAGCAGTGTGTTAGTTTAAACTTCAAGCCTTTTCATTTTCCATTGGACTCATTTTCCATTAAAATTCAAGATCAATAATAGAAGCAATGCTACTTTTGGGTCTTAATTTTTATATAAAGCAGGATTTTACTAGATAATTTAAGTAATGCAGAGAAGGCTNCCTTATATCAAAGAAGACATTTGGCATTTGTTTTTTAGGGATACATTCTGTAATATTAACTTAATCTGCATCTCAAAATTGCATTTTGTTTTCTTAATAAATTATACATTAGGTCTCTTGAGCTCAAATATTGCTTTGGAAAAGTTTCTGGTACCCTAAATAATTCCCGTTCCTATTCTGAACAGAATAGGCACACAGCTTTTAATCAAAGCACATATATTTTAATACATATATGTATATTTTTATATGTGTGTATATTAAATACGTGCTTACACTGACAATACTTATTATATTTTACATGTCTTTAATTTTTTAAATTCAGATCTCTATTTTTCTCAATAAAGTTTTAAAAATATTTCAAAGTTCTGTGAATTATTTTGTCAGGACTAAAAATTGATCTTACGTAAAGCAAAATGATTCTCCATTTATTATAACTTTCAATAATATCTCATTAATTTAATTTGTGATATATGAGTTAATGATTTTCCAAAGATACATGTATTCACTGAAATGCAGAAACTGTTCATAATGCATACATGGTTTTAAAAAAGATTGATAGAATTATTTTAAAAAATAACACTAGTAAATTCCATGGCAGTAAAAAAAAATAGAGAATGAAAAACAACTACTCCCAGATTAAAAAATAATAATAATAAGCCTAGCTACATGGTAAATCTTAGAAAATTATAGCAGGTTTTTGTTTTTGTTTGTTTGTTTTTTGTACCAGGAATTGAACCCAGGGGCACTTATCCGCTAAGCCACATTCCTGGCTCTTTTTAATTTTATTTTCTTAAATTTTGAGACAGGGTCTCACTAGTTTGCTTACAGTCTCACTAAATTGCTGAGGCTGGCTTCGAAACTATAACAGGATGTTTCTATGATATTACCTAGTAAAGCAAAGTTTTCAAATGGAACCAAAAGGTAGATGTGGGTGGTAGCATAAGTATAGAAATGAAGGGAGATAGCATATGGCTCTTGAACTATACTAACATGAGGTGTGTGTTTCCTTGGGCATTGCTGGGTATGGGCAGAAGAAATCAAAACAGCACCCATATTCATGTGGTCCAGTTTAGGAATCACTGAGAAATCAATGTCTCTTAATTTGTAGTTGTCTGCTGAATGTACTGAATTGAATTTGATGAATTTTGTTTATTTAGTTATTTATACACTAAGGATTCTTTTTACCCAAATGGGTTCTTGTCATCTATAGAAGCAAATTTTTGTATGTTGTGTACATACAGTTTTGGATCAACCACTAGTTTATTGTGTATATATAATAAATACGTATGTGTATATACACATACACATATTTATGTGTTTATATATATATACATCTACAGTCAAGTACACAAAGGGAAAAAACACAGACAATACAAATACTGATTTTTGCAAAAACGTACCTATTGCCATAATTTTCAATTTTAGAAATAATATGTTGGGTACTCACAGAGTAATGCATACCTATCTATAAGCATGAAACAATAAAAGTTGAAATTGTCATTTTTCTTTTACAAAGAAATTGCATATAACTACTTTTTTTCTTGGGAGAAGTGTGATTCTTTTTAAACAGCATAGCTTACTGCAAGCAGTAGTAATGATATACATAATGATCAATTATATTTCATTATCCCTCTCTGTTTATATTCTCATGAAAATTGAAATATGCCATCATGAGAATTGTGTATGTATAGCATATGGTGTTTAATAGAGAACAAATACCTTTCCAAATTACTCACCCATGACTTCTGCAGCTCTGCCTTATGAATACATTTATAAATCAATGGTCCTATTTCTTAAGATGATGAATAGCAAATGTTTATTTAAACACTGGGCTATTTACCAACACATACATCAAAAGTTAAGCATTGCGCAATTATAGAGGATGACTTTCATAACTGCACAAACTAAATGACCACCTCTTAACTGCTGTGAGGCAAATTTCAGGGAAAAGTATAAAATAATTTTTGAATACAAAAAATAGTAACTGCTTCTGGTGCATTTTGAATCTTCAAAAACACAAGTGTTAAAAATGTTTTTTTTTTAAGTTTTTAAGTATTTATTTAAGGAAAAATACAATTATTTTTTTTATTATACTTACATATCAACAATATTTTGAAAGGATCCAATATTTTTATTGTCACACAAATGCTTTTATTTCCTGAGTAAATGAATCAAGATCTTTTGGGTCTTTTTCCATCAATTAACTTGCTTGCACACCTATTTCAATTGATAATGCAGCCACAAAACTTTAGGTTGTGGTTGTCTAAAATTTCTTAAACTGAGCTCACCGAATTTTATTTTCCATGTGTTATGTAAATCATAACTTTAATGTGGTACTTATATGTGAGACTGAATAGTCATGATAGCTTTGAACAACGAAACAAAAATTTTAGACCAATGTTTATCTGATTTCTATATTTTAAGAAATTCAACAAATACTCCTTAAGTTTTGCTTGTGTAAAGTTAGCATACCAGAACAGCAATGAATGAAACAAATAAGAGTATTTTCTTTCTTGAAGTCTCCATTCTTTTGAAAGTGAAATATGACAAATAATGTGATGGATTAAATATCTGTAGAAATTCTCTGCCACTCCTCCACAGAGAGACAATGCCTACTTCATGCCTTTTGAGCCTCTGTAGGACCTGTGACTTGTTTGAGAGAATGCAGAGAAACTGAGAGCAGTGACCTGTGTTACTGGGCTACAGGCTGCTTGCCCTGGCAAGGGCCAGGGAAGGTGGAGGTGCCAGGCGACCAGCACCCTTTTCCGGAAGGACTCCACTGAGGTCCTGGTAAGACTCGTTGATAATGCGATCTCTTTTTGAGTATGCCAAGAGTCTCATAACTTTTGCAGCTTATTTGAATACTTCAGAACTCTGATGCTTAGTCATATTATGAATCTAGATACTTAACACCATGTTTTTCAAAGGTTCATGGAGATCTACCATCAGAAATTCCTGAGATCCTTTTTCTCTTTTCCTCCAAGCCATATTTGAAAAATAGTTAAATAAGTTAGACCTTCTATGGGTTTGCAAGGAAACCAAAAGTTGTCACTTAAAATAATTTTACACTAATAATACATTCAGTTTAGAGATTTTTATACTTATATAAATGAACATATTGGAGAATTGGCATTTACTTGGGTTTGGGACAAGCAGGGAGGTGAAAGTGGATTAGTGAGAAAAGAAAGAGATCATCCTAATGGTCATAAAAGAAGTAGAGCTTGATAATTCACATACACATCTTCAAACTGAAAATTAGGAAATTGATTTTGATATATATATACATATATATATACACACACATACATACATACATATATGGTATTTTGGGATGTATATACCACAACTTTGTTCTATACATTTACATATATATGTGTGTGTGTATGTGAAAATACACACACACACACACACACACACATATATATATATATATATATATATACACACACCCCTAGATATTTCTCATGAGTTTCACTGACAAAATCATTTTTAATAAAATTTGGAGTTTGTTCACAAAAAATGATTTCATATTCCTATAGATCTGAGAGAACACACTATAGGTCAACACTTCTCAAACCCACTTGCTAAATAAAGACATCTCAAGACTACTCACAAACAATAATAGCTCTACCTGAATTATCCCTACTATGCAAACCACTCAGTTTGGAAAGTTTGAGTGGATCTTGAGCATATATTTATGTGAAAGCATCCCAGCTAACTAGGTAATTAAAATATGATCACAATTAAGAACCTCTGCCTTGGTCAGTGGTGATTCTGCTTCTATAATGCTGGTGAGTGCCTTCCACTGACTCATTCGTCCAGACTCTGAAATCCATCTCTTTGTCAATTTATAAACTAATATCTGTACTAATAGGATTTTGTAGTGATCATGTTGCATAACTAACCACCACTCAAATCAGAGGCTTTTAGAAAGCGGCTTTTTCTTTTTTCCATTTAAATCTAAGTCATCTGCAACTGCAAAGTGATGTCTTGGGTCAGGGAGTTCAGCCGAATTAGTCTCCAGATTGTAGACCAAAGGTTGCATTTAGGATTTCTGAATGTACCTGTTATTCTCTGATCCATGCTGTAGAGTCAATGGCTCTTCTTGTCTGAACATCTCAAAGTAGATGGTAGAAGAGAAAAAGGGATGGTGGGAATCTCCATGCCTCTAAAAGCATGCTCAGAAGTGGCGTTCTGTCACTTCTGCTCACATTACGCTGCACAAACTATTTCCATGTACAAACCCAACATCAACAAAGTAGGGAATTACGCCCCATCCACAAAGAAGATATACTTACAGCAAACAGTGGAGGGGGCATTTGGAATAAACAGTAGTGCTGCTTAACCACGATATTCATGCATATACTAATAGCATAGTGTACTTGCAGCTTCCAGGAAAAGAAATACAGAAATCCTTTCACTTTGCAGGTAGTTTTCCACATCTCATTCATTAGTATGAATAGCTTTCTTGTACTTAACACAGGTTTGCATGAAAATAACTTACTATATATTATCCACTGAATGTGAGACTATTTTAACTTATTTTCTTAAATAATTGAGTATATGATTTTGAATAAACTTTTATTTTTCATGCTTTATGTTAGCATTTAAATTGCAATGTAAAAATATGTTACATGTACTTTCTGAATGGAATTTACTATTATGAAAGTGGAAATATCACTGCAAACTTAATTTGTGAAATATGTGTTTTAAAATATATATGCTATAGTTTCTATTAAAAATAATTTTAGTCATTTATAAATTATTGCATGATTGCAAAATATTTAAGCAATCTCACAAATCTTGGTTCCATGATTTTATTATAATGAACAATAGCAAGTATTACATTAAATATTGAAACCTTGGAAATAAAACTGATGTTTTCAGGAACAGTTTGCTTTTAAAAATTATATTCCTGAAATTAATCAGTTTAGTTTTTCATATATCTGAGGTATCTATTCCTTCTTACAATGTGTTATATAGTTTTGGTGCTAAACTGCTTACTGACATTGTTTTAACAGATCAAAACAAACAACATTATTACATCAAAATTTATAGAGAAAGTTTGAGAGCTTAGTTGTGAAATAAACTAGAGTATGAAATTCTAAAATATTGATTTCATGTTCTTTTTTCATTGTTTTGAAAATAAGTATAAATTAAGGACTGTGTCAAGCTCAACTCTATTTAGTCATATTTAGTTAGACCTGCTGAAGAAAACAAAATCTTAAATTGTAATTCCAAGTTTCATGAAAAATTTATGATTCAATTATCAAAAATCATTAAAATATTTTGGAGTAGTCAGCAAAGAGCTTATTAAATGTATCAGTAATGATCCACAAATAACTCATAAGAGATCATATCACAAAAAATAAAATAAAGGATTTCTGGGGAATATGGATTTCAGTGACATGAAGGACATTAAATGTTTATTTATTTATTTATATACTTTTAAATATATATTTTTAAATTTTTTTTTTGTAGTTGTGGATGGACAGAATGCCTTTGTTTTATTTGTTTATTTTTAAGTGGTGCTGAGGATCCAACCCAGTGCCTCACGTTCTACCATGAAGCTATAGCCCGAGCCCTGGACATTAAACTTTCATGAGCATATTTAGTGGCTCGATTTTTCAACCAATAGAAAGGTGACAGGTTTGGTAGCATTATTCAGATTTAATAAATGAGGTGTTGGCTAAGAAAATTAAATAAATTATGTAGAATTACACTATAGTTCAGTGTAGAACCATGAATCGAAGCCAGATGTTACACTGTAGGCTCAGCATTCTCTGAGAATCTCACTATGCAGAAGGTGCTGGACGTTGGCTGCATTTCTACAGTACACTGCTCTTGGTTTAATATAAATATATATTTATTAATATTGAATATATTAACATTTAAATCAGAGAACACTGTTGGGAAATATGTTATCTTTGTTTAGCCAATTGGAAAATGAAATTTTAGAACTTGAGAAAATTTCTTAATAGTCAATCATAACAATTATAATTAAAAGATACCTTCCTCTTTTTCAGAGGTGCAGAGTTTAAAAGTAATGCTAGGGCCAAACAATATGGATGCAGGAAGGATAGGTGTATGTACTATTCAGGGTTCTCTAGAGGAACAGAATCAGCAGGAAGTATGATTATAAAATGATAATTTTTTTAGATTGCCTTATACCACCAGAAGCTGGAGAGTCCACAATGGCTGTCTGAAGGCTGGAGAAACCAATAGCTGTGCAGTCCAAGATGCTGATGCCTCAGAACAAGAGGGAATCAATAGTGCTACCCAGTCTGAAGCTGAAGACTTCTGGAAACCCCTGGGGAATCACTACCAAAGGCCACTTTGGAAGAGTGAAGGAGTAAGATTCTGATGTCCTCAAGCAATCACAGCAGCAATCGAGATCCCATTCACCAAGAATTGAACTTGCATCTGCTGCTGCTTCCTTGTTCTTCCAGTTTTTATTCCATCCACACCACCATCCTATGGGACAGTGCTGCCCACAGAGGGTCTCCCCTTCAGTTCTCTACCCCACATGCCAATCCCTTCTAGACACACCCTCATTGACACACCCAGAAACCTTTTAATCTGCAACATCTCTTTATCCAATCAAGTTGACAATCCAAATCAACTAAGACAGTGTGACCTAAATTTTTATTTATTTATTTTTTTTCCTATTTTGTTTAATCATTTTTCTATAAGTTACTTTTCATTTCTTTTCCCCATTTCTTTTTTTTATTTTTAGTTTTCTTCCTTTCTTACTTCATAGTAAAACTATTTAATTTCCTGTGTCAAACAGATATAGTCAAACAGTATAGTTGCCTTTTCTCTCCAGAGCAATCTCTGAGATTATAAGTCACTGAAGGTACAAATAATTATAAAGAGGAAATATTATATTGTTATTGTATAGCAATATAGCCTGACTTGGAAACAGAAAATAAGCAAAGTTGTAGATATGTTAATTTGACAGATCATGGGTAGCAGATTTTGAGGCATAGTAGAATCAAGTCACTAAAAAAATGTATTTAGAAATATAGCTGTTAATAATTTGAGGAAGGAAATTAAGATTTAATTACAGCATATCACAGAAAAAAATGCTCAGGGAGAGTACAAGCCTTAGCTAAAATTATTTGGTATATTAGAGCTCACAGTAACCACCCTGGCTTCCAGTTTAAGCACATATTTTAAACAAATGACATCTTAATAAAACATTCTTATTATTTGAAATGACAATACCAAAAGAATTATTATCAAACATTTGACACATCATACATTTAAATAGCACTAAGATGAACTTTAAAAAATAATTTAAACTAAATTACAATTTTTTAAAATCCAAATTTATGTCATATAGAAAAAGATGCCATAAGAAAAATTCTAGGTCATTCACTGGGAGAAAATATGTACAAACCACATATTGGATAAAGAACTTGGTGTGTGTGTGTGTGTATATATATATATATATATATATATATATATATATATATATATATATATAAATATTTCATAAAGTCAATCATGAAGATGCAGAATATGACAAAACAATGTAATGGTATTACAAAGGTATGTGTTAATTACCAAGGGAATTGGTGATAAGGTACCATCCTAGGTAAGTTTGGGATAAAACAAGACTGTAAGGCTAAATGCAAAAAAACTACATATACACACTGGGATCCAGTTGTAAGGTTGTTCACCACAGGAGGCAGCTTGGCAGTTCTAATACTGCTAAAGACATATTCCTACATGAATGCTGGATGGCAGGACCCCTACCTCAGTAATGTATTAGGAGGTTATAGACCAAGCAGTGAGGGAGGCTACAATGATGTTATGGAATTAGACCAGAGTCAGGTCATGAGCCATCAAACACTTAAATAGTTGCAGGAGAATATATATGCAGAGAAAAAATACACACACACACATATCAGTTATTATGCACACAACCATTTCATTGCTCAGTTAGTTACAAAGCCTAAAGTAACAGCATCCCAGTAGCAATAATTAATGCCTAGATATGAGTTTTTATTACCATGCTCTGACAAAGTAACCAGGTCTCATGAAGATATGCCTAATTTCAGGTAGAATGCACAAAATGAGTGTATGGTATCCTGTAGTGTTACAAAGTATGGGCATGACACACATTCACATCCACAAACACACTCACTCAAAATGAATCAAAGAATATAGGGACAGCCGAAAGAGCTCCCAAAGGTCAAAGTAAATTTGAATAAGAAAATAATAAAATATATTAAATTATAATCCAATATATAAAATATATGCCCTGAGTTCATAGAAATAAATTATGGAATAAATATATAAATGGGGACAAATAGGCAAATCCTTAAGTAGAAAAATTCCAGATACTTCACACACATTCCCCTCATTCCTCCAATGTGCACTTCACATAGCCACTTCCTCAAGCTGGCACAGTGTGAAGAGGGACAGAGTGGTCTCAGCTGCTGCTCGGACCACACTGCATGGACAGATGCTCAGGCTCACACCAATGAAATAATCAACAATGATTACATCACTTGTTGGAACCTCGCACACATGTGAGAATGTGATAAAAACGGCACTCAGTGGACTTCCTACCCAGAAAAATGTGGTTCTAATCTAATCATGAGAAAAGCATCAGGCAAAATCCAGTTGAGGATCACTTCAAGGAATACCTGTCCTACCACTCCCGAAACTTTCAATATCATCTAATGTAAGGAAAGTCTGAGAAAAAGTCACAGAGGAGCTGGAGGACACATATGACATTTAATGTAATATGGCAATTTGGTTTGGGTTTGAGGCAATTTCATAAAACATACATTTTAGTTAATAATAATGTATCAATAATGACCCAATGATCCAATAATGTCCCAAGGTCATGTAAATTGTGAATGGAAATAGACAGTGGATGTGGGGTATATGGGAGCTCTCAGTACTATCTTTGCAATATTTCGAAAAAAACTATTGTAAATATGTATATCCCCTCTGTTTTTCTGTTAGTTGCTGTTATCAGGATGAATAGGCTAGAGATTAGTAGAGTATGATGACTATAGTTAATAACATTGTATTATATACTGGAAATTTACTGAGAGTTGATTAATTTAGAATCACCACCAAAAGAAGACAGAGAGGGAGGGAAGGAAGAAAGAGAGAATGAGAAAACCTAGAAGGTTTTCTTGGTTTCTTAATTTTCAAGTTAAGAAAAACTCAATGATACCCCATATAGAATCATATGTCGTCATGTATGAGTACTATGTAGCTTTTTACATAGGCACACAGTTATGCACTAAGTAAAATATTGGAAATGATTTTCTTGCATACAGAAAATAATTCTATGTAACTTAGACTGGCTGGGAGAGGGATGTATGAAAACAGCTTCTATAGAAATCAATAACTCCAATACCACAGAAATTACATGGCTAGAAGGGCATGACTCATGTAGTGATTTTGGATGTATATGAGTTTGAGAAAATACAAGTATTGACTGGATGCTCATTAGATATTCTATTTTTAATTTGCACATAACCTTGTTGAAACATCAATTATTCCTCTTGAGACTGCCTCTTCACCCGGTGTGTGTGTGTGAGTGTGTGTGTGTGTGTGTGTGTGTGTGTGTGAGAGAGAGAGAGAGAGAAAGAGAGAGAGAGAGAAAGAGAGAGAGAATATATTTGCATTTAGTATAAAATAATTATACAGATTTATGAATTCAAAATAATTGAAGATTCAGAGTCTGGCAGGAAAAAAATAAGAATTCTTTTGGGAAAATAGCTTTTGGTGTTGGGAAGAAATGAGAACTATTTCTAGGTTATTACTGACATGCAATTGACAAATAAAGAAAATAGTAATTGTTGCCAGCATCTAAAAATTGAATATAATGTTCTACTGTGTACATTATGATAAACATCACCTGAGTCAGGCTGTCTTGGTTGACATCAACAAAGATAACATTACTGGCTAGCACCAAATCTTGTAGAAATGTGATAAAAATGTCTTCAAAAATGGAAGCACCAAAAAAAAAAAAAATCCAATCAACAAATGGGCCAAGGACCTGAACAGACACTTCTCAGAAGAAGATATACAATTAATCAACAAATATATGAAAAAATGCTCATCATCTCTAGCAATTAGAGAAATGCAAATCAAAACCACTCTAAGATATCATCTCACTCCAGTCAGAATGGCAGCTGTTATGGAGAAAAACAACAATAAGTGTTGGTGAGGATGTGGGAAAAAATGTATGCTCATACATTGCTGCAGGGACTGCAAATTGGTACATTCAATGTGGAAAGCAGTATGGAGATTCCTTGGAAATCTGGGAATGGAACTACCATTTGAATCAGCTATCCCTTTCCTTGGACTATACCCAAAGGACTTAAAAATAGCATACGACAGGGACACAGCCAGATCAATGTTTAAAGCAGCACAATTCAGGATAGATAAACTGTGGAGCCAATCTAGATGCCCATAAATGGATTTTAAAAACGTGGCATATATGCACAATGGGATTTTACTCAGCATTAGAAGAGAATAAAATCATGGCATTTGCAGGTAAATGGATGGTGTCAGAGAAGATAATGCTAAGTGAAGTTAGCCAATCCCCCAAAAAACAAATGCCCAATGTTTTCTCTAATATAAGAGGCTGACTCATAGTGGAGTAGGGAGGATTAGAAGAAATCTAGATAGGGAAGAGGGGTGGGAGGGTGTTAGAGTCTGTAAACAAGTCAAAATAACACCTGGCATTTTGCCAGGGGAATGTTAAAGTTCGTAAACAAGTCTGGATGGTGCCTGGCAAAATGTCAGAGGGAGTGGTTTGAGAAGTAACAAAACCGAGCCATTAGGTGTAGAGATTCCTGATTGGTTGACTGATGTATCTAGTTTATGCTAATTAGATAAGCTGTGTGGAATGTATAAATACTGCTCCTGTCCTGCAATAAACGGCTCCTACTCCTGCTGTATCAACGTACACAAGTTATTCGTCACCCCCCGGTTATTCTGCTGCAGCCGGACTGCGGCAGAAGGGAAAAGGAGGGGCAAGGGATTAGCAAGGGCAGTGGAATGTGATGGATATCATTATCCAAAGTATAGTTATGAAGACTGGAATTAGGTGTCAACATAATTTATGTATAAACATATATGAAAAATTGTGGTATATATGTATAATAAAATTGTAATACAAAAAAAAACAAAGTACATGTATAAAGGCATGAATTGGTGTGAACATACTCTATATACAAAGATATGAAAAATTGTACTCTATATGTGTAATAAGAACTGTAATGCATTCTGCTGTTGTGTATTTAAAAAAATCAATAAAACTAAAAGTAATAATAATAATAATAATAATAATAATAATAATAATTTCTGGATTTGACAATACAGACTTCAAAATTCCTAATTCATGGCCTCCTCTTGCTGTCTACATCATTAGAGCATATCAATGATATTCACCCCCACACACACACACATATCATCATCTTAGGGCTTGATTATCTAAAATATCTCAGAACTACATTGCTCCGAATCTCATGTTACCCTGCGGAGGACTAACTTTGAACAGAATATACTCTGTTCAAAACTATATCCAGGAGCTCAGTCTCTTTCCACTTTGAACTCTGCCATCTAATATAAAATGGTCCTCTCCTGGAGTTAAACAAAGATAGATTTAAAAGGGAGGTCATGAAATCATGTCTGCTAGGTTTCCACAGGCCAACCCTTGAAGTGGACACATCACTTCTTCAATGTTTCATGTGTAATATGTGGCTGTATGACCTCAGCTGTCTGAAGAATGACTGAGAAATTCACTTTAGTTCTGTTCCCAGGTAGAGAAGAAAATCACATATAATAAATGTACTGCAATCACTGGACAGTGTTTACTTGAAGCTCATTAACTTTGCCATGTATGAGTCACTAGGAGCCTGAACACATTCTACATATCATTAGATTAGGTCATAGAATGGGGGAAAATTAAATAAAAGACACACATCCTATATGTACTACATTTGGAAAAGATTAATTGTCATGCTTTTAAGGAAGTATCATACTGAAAAATAATGTCCCATAGTTTTATTACATTTCATTTTGACGTCTTGAATTTTCATTTTTCTTCTCTTCTGGCTTTCACATCCTATTTCTGGGTTTCATACAGTAGCACCCCTTTAATTCTTCACTTATACCTATGTGCACCTTTTTCTGGTAGGCAGTGGAGATTATATTATGGTTTTCCAATCACCTTGACATTTTTGTGGTGAATAATTTTGTCTCAAAGAGCAGTTCTGGTACTAAACATTTTCTTCTGTTTTCCTGTTAATAATTGCAACTTCCTTTGACTTGATGGTTTTGAGAGCTTCAAGTTTATAAAATTATGGTAGCAACAGACTGTACTCATTGTGAGGAGTACACATACGCACACATACATACACAAATTAGTGACCCAAAATTTCCAAGGGTCCACTGTTAGATTTGTGGTTTCTATAGTTAGAAAACTATATAGAAAATGGGAATTTGAGTGAAGATTTTTTTCACTGCTTTGAAACTTTGGATGTATGTTGCTTTATTTGGTCATATATTGGCTTGTCACTAAAAGCATTCTTTATTTCTCTAAGAAAATATACTCAAGCTTCATATTTCTTGTGAGGTGAACCTAATGATTTCTAAGACATATTTTTAATGACTGCCTTTTCTAAGATACTGCCAAATATTTCATAAAGTTATTTGGGGCAATTGACAAACACATTTACTTAAAAATGTTTCAAAGGAAGAAATTTCTTACCTCAAAAGATCTTTGATGTCCACAGTATTTAATTTCATATTGAGGAACTTGAGGATTGAAAGAGTAAGCTGAGATTTAGGTATGGCATGTGTTAAAACAGCAATTTTCCCCTGGATACATGAGCCATGTCATTTAATTCTGAGATTCTCAAAGAATCCCTTCTTCCAAAACTAGAAAAACACGCATGAACCTTCTGACATTATCCACCAACTACTTGAGGTATTTTAACAAAAAATGTGACTGTTGTCCCAGTTAGAGTATGAAATTGTTACTGTTCAGTTGATCTTGAAAATGTCCTGAGTTTCAGAGTTTCCAGAAGTTGGAACACTGAATAAAAACTGGTATTTCTGCTCCTAAAAAAAGTGTACATAAAATCCTTGCAGTTAATAGTTTATGTCTCTTTCCACGTAACAACCAATTGATAACAGGAGAAGGAAATCACATGCAGTCAGCCTGGTACATTATGCATCCATACCTTTTAAACTGAAATATATCTTTACAAAAATATAATATTAAAATGCCTTCTATCAATTACTCTTAGGACCCCAGATGTCCTTTCAACGAGAACCTCACATGTTCACAACTAGAGGCACTTTGAGGGGAAGAAGAAAGAAGATTCTTAATGAAAAGAAATGGTCAGTAAGGAAGAAGGACAATTCTGAAACCAGGGTCCTGACAGTCTAAATATGTGTCACTAAGTTAGATCAAAATAGAGGAATCACATCCATGGAGCTTGCTGATAGCCAAGCACTGGAAAACGAGTTAACGCCATAGTAATTATGCTGACCAAAGTTCAAAGAAGATAACAGCTCACACAAAGTCTTAGTTTGAATTGGTTGTAGAGAAGGGATTAGAATTCAGGTCCCTAATGTCTGGTTCTTTGTTCTTTCTGTCCTATCACAAACTGGTGTTACCAATTTAATTGTACATGGGATAAAGTATTTCAGTTAATGACATTTAAAGTCCATCCCAATTCTAAGTCTTTTCTAATCGCTTTTGACTTAATCATATTTTAATCTGTTCATTGTCAAAGGATTGTCTATAGTGTAAAATAGAGAATGAACTAAATAAATTTCATTCCTTATAATTCTGCACAGTCTAAAAGCTATAAATGCTTCTAATTTTCTGACATATAAAAGCTTAGTAGAAAAAAAACATAAGTACATGTTCCAGAAGTCATGTACATATTGACTTGAGTGATAAGCATCACATGGCAACAAGAGAGAGCCATATGAGATAGACACGGTGACATCGTGTAAATAACCATAGCCACTCTGCTGTGTGAATTCTGAAGCAACTTGAACTGATAATATTTATTTTCCATGGTAGAAATTTATCAGAAGTCAATCTGGCACAATTACTAGCAGGAGATAATAAAAAAATGAAACTTTAGCATTTTATTTAAAATGAAAATACAGTGTTGAGTTTTATTGATTATTTTAATCCCATGTCACTCTAAAACTATTGTTAAAGCTCTGTGATTCCCCTTTGACTGTCAGAGGTTTCCAGCAGAGGAAAACCTGAGTTGATCTATTAATAACTGGATAGACTTGGAAAAACATTGTAGTCACCCACTTAATGAGAAATGGTGTAATGATTTTAAAAACACAGGTGATCATATTTCATGACATTATTATCATAGCAATGATTTAGCTATGTGCCAAGCTAGCTGCAATCATGTTTTCTTTTTGAAAATATCTTCAACAGAAAATAGAATATTGACTCATACTTTGCCTTTTGGAAAAAAATATACAAACTGGTTAACATTATGCAAGTTATGTATTCTGAAAAAGTGCACTGTATGTGCAATTTTAGAGATCCATGGTGATAGGTAGGTGATTGAATCTTATTTACTCACATGGCAATAGGAAAACATAACAGACTGCAAACACCAACACAAAACTCATTCAAGTCCTACAAAAAACTAATAGGAAGATAAAGGGGACAGTTTATAGTTAAGGACTTAAAGTTCTCACATTCTTTTGTTGAAGTCTTGTTATGGTTTGGATACAGGTATCTCCCCAAAGCTCTTGTGTTAGTAAAATGATATTCAGAGCTAAAATGATTGGACTATGGGAGATGTAACCCAATCAGTCTGACCTAGTTTGAATGAAATGCCTGGGTGGTAATTGCAGAAGGAGGGGTTACCCTGGGGCATGCCCTGGAAGGGTACATCTTCCCTGTGGCCCCTTCCCTTTTCTGTCTCTCTCCTCTTCCTGATCCTGCCACAAGTGGTACAGCTTTTTTCTGCTGGGCCCTGTCCTATAATGTTCTGCCTCAATGTGGGCCCAGAGCAATGGAGTCAACCACCTATGGACTGAGATGTCAGTTAAACTTTGCCTCCTCTAAGTTGTTCTTGTCACATATTTTGATGACAGTAGTTGGGAAGCTGACTAAAATAAACCCCAATCCCAATATGACTATACAGAAATACAGATGGGACCTCTAGGGAAAGAACTGGGTTAAATTAAGTCGCAAGTGTGGGTTCCTCATCCAATAACATGGGTCTTTTATAAAAGCAGAGGAAGAGAACCAGAGAGACTTTTCTCTCTCTCTCTGAATAAGTAGATGTGAGGACACAGAGAGATTGGGCCTTCTACCAGTTGAGGAAGACAGGCCTCACCAGCAGCTTGATCATGAAACTTTAGTATCTCAAACTGAAAAAAATAAACTTCTGTTGTTTAAACCATTCTGTCAGTGGTATGTTGTTATGGAAGCCTGAGTAGATTAATGCATATATGTATGAGAAAAATTCTCTTCTAAATGTTCATATTACTTATGCAACAAACTGCATTTTTTTCAACAAGAATTACAATAATCAACCAAATGCTTTGGTATACATGCATATTATCTTGATTCACCACCTGATTATATCATACTGATTTTGTATAATTTCTGATAAAGATATTAGAATACACTGTACAGATTGATGAAGAAATTACTGTCTGTACAAGGTAAAAAGTAGAAAATTTATATCTATCATCTCTATAATTTATATCTAAATCAACTCATAAAACATTTGGCAATGTAAATTGCATCCATACGAGTTTTCAAAACTATATATTGATGAATTACATAAATATGTAAAATGTTAGATCTTATGAAAAGATAATATAACTCTTTAATCAGTTAAGACAGTTACAATTCAAAGGCTATCCAGGACAAATGTGATCACATGATAATTTTACTAATTTGCATATATTTGCATGGCTTCTAGACTACAAACCTTGCCATGTGTCATGTTTTAAGCTTTATCAAGTGTGTAGGGAAATAAAAGACTTTCCATGGTTTCACTTTTTTTCTCATTCTGTATGATTAAATGTGTTTTGAAATTTTATAAGACAAATATGTTTATAAAAAAAAATCTCATCAACATAATAAAAATATTAATTATATATTGTTAGAAGTTTGTATTCTAGAATACTCATAAAGTCAAACAATCCTGGTTTCAAATCTCTTTCTGAAATTAGAAAAGTTGAGCCATAAGTATCAAAATATCAATATCTATTATTTAGTTTGTTACAGATTATACTCAAAGTATTGAACATATTGAGCACTGTATTGCCATTAAACTCATGTCATCTCATATGGTTTACAATTGTTTCTATTGGACTAGTTTCGTGAAAGGTGAGTAGTTTTTCAGATTATATTTTTCGTGTATTTTAAAATTATTCATCAAATATATTAAATTAATTCCATGTACCAGAGTATAATTTGGAGGATAAACAGAGAACAAATCTAGAAATGTTTCCTCCACATTCAATGTTTTTTATCAGGATATTATAGCTATATATAATAGTGTGATTTATTTTGACAAATTCATGGAGTCATATAACATAAATTTATTTATTTAAATTCCTAATACTTCCTCTTTCCTTTCCCTCCACCTGAACTCCACTGTTACATTTCCATGAGATTCCTCTTTATTAACTTATTATTTCTCTCTAGCTTCCTCATATGAGAGAAAACATTTCACCCTTTACTTTCTTAGTCTGACTTATTTCACTTAGCATGGTGTTCTTCAGTTCCACCTGTCTACTAGAAAGTGATATAATTTCATTATTCTTTATAGCCAAGTAAAACTTTTTTGTGTGTGATATTTTCTTCATCCATTCACCTGCTGATGGGGACTTAGGAAGTTCCATAACTTGGTTATTGCCAATTGTGTCACTATAAACATTGGTATGCATTTATCACTAAAGTGTGTGATGATTTTAATTCTTCAATGTAAACACCAGGGAGTAAAATAATAACATCATAGTAGGAAAACCACATGGAGATCCTCCAAAAGACAAGGTTTGAAATCATCATGACTCAAATTTCATGTCTTAAAGAGTTTCCTCCCTAAAGAGACAAATTGATGCCAAACAATCATACAAATAAATGTACAACAGTAAATAAATGCCATGAAGGAAAATCATGGCTATGGAAATAAACATATAGAGTAAAATACATAACCAGTTTATTTTTCTGAAAAATTATAAAATGTTACAGTTTAACTTTACAATTTAAAGCAATACTTGGGTATTCTTTCTTTGTAGTAAATTATTTGTTAAGAGCATTGCAGTCTGGCATTAATAATGTAATTACCAACTGTCCCTAAGTTATCATTAAGGAATAGCTACAGAAAATTTCTAATATAAATTTTGAATTAAAATAAATTTTAAGCATATATAGGAAGTCATAAAATATTGCTCTTTAATTCCTGTTAGCTATAGAAATATATTCAAACTCTACTAGAAATTTTTATTCCATTTTAAATTGTTTCAAATTTTCATATGGATTCATTTTCTCTTATCTATCCATCTATCTGTCTATTTATTTTTTGGTCAAGTAAAAAATACATAAGACAAATGCATAGAAAATATAATATGATGTCAACACCACAGTTAATGAAAAACCAGTTACACACTGAAGAAGGCATGAATGTATTATGTAATTATTTTGACAGCAGGAATAGAAGTGATATCTGTATTTTGAAACTCTCATATAACTAAAAAATATAACTATCTTATGGATAATGCATCTAAGTAACATTTTTATTGAGTAATTCAGGTAATTTAAATCAAACTAAATTTACTGTTCTTCCCAATTTTTAATATCCAGAACAATCTACAGATCTAGTTGAAATAGAACAATAATAGTCCTTACAATCTTAATGAAAATTCCACTTCATTTACAATTCTTTTTTATAAATATACTCACTTGGGACTAAATTTTTTCTGTTAATGAGAATATGAGTTAACTACAACTACTCATTTTGAACCAGATTCCAGACTAGAAATTATTTTTAAAAAGCCATTTGCCTCCTAGGTACTTACCAATTTCATTATAAGTGATGGATTTTTTTTTGTAGTGTGGAGATTCTTAGGCAATGAAAAATACTGATTGCTTCTCCTTTCTAATATAGCAATAGCTCATGTCTTGGAACTAGTTCTATTGTCAAAGTGAATAATATTTTAATATGTTTAGGTATGGCCTTATTCTTCCTCTTAGAAAAATGGAATGGCTTTTGACATTAAGGGAGTTTGTTATCAGTCACTTGAGTGGTATTGATGCCAAATATTTTTGATGATGTGTTTGAGCTTCAGGTAAGATTCTGGAAAATAAAATTAAGGCTAAAATGTATGCAGTATCTCTCTCTCTCTCTCTTTGGGTAGATTGTGTAAGCCAGAAATCATATTGCAGAGAAGCAGGAGGACTTGGAAATGGGGCCTTATCAGAAACTAGATATGGAGTTAGATTGCTTTTGCAGAGCTGTTTCTTAAGCATTTGTGTTTGAGCTCCAGAAATTCTCTGATGTAGTAGCTGAGCTTTTGCTTGCTAAGCCTTGATAAATTCTAGGCAGCATCAGAATGATCAAATAGATTCTTGCCAATCCAAAAGCACAGTTCTATGTGCAACTGTGCCCATTCGAAGATGAAGGTATGCTCAAACAGTGCTCCAATCTTTATGGAACTTATATCATCCATGCAAGAAACATTTGTTGAACATCTGGAGTAAACACTACATGTCCTGTGTTGGTAGATTTAGGGGATTTTGGGGAGGCCATAGCCTTGTCAGCTCAGTCACTATAACAAGAAAGATGAAAACAAACACAAAGTTAAAACATATCAGAAACACTGAATAGTTCTATCAAATGTCCTATTCTGGGAGCAATAAATAGCAAGGCAAGAAGAATAAAGAGAAGAGGAACCATTAATGTTCATAAGGTTGTGATGATAGAAATGGGCCTCCAGAGTACTGAGGGAGCTTGCTGTCTGGCCTTCTAATACACACATCCTACACAGCTAACCCTGGGGAAACAAGCTGGTAACACCACTGGTTCAGATGATGAGATTACACTTTAATAGATTTGCACATGTTTTGCCTGTTACTAAGCAAGAGTAAAGAAATAAACATAGAGAAACAAACATCCTCCAATAATTTCATAATTAGAATGTGTTTAAATATACTAAAAACATTCAAGCAACTTAGTAAAAAAAGCATAAAACATTTGGAATCAGTACAATAAGTAGTTAGAGAAGATGCAATGGGAAATTAATCATCCCTGGATATTAATAGAATGAATATTTTATAACTCATTCTCACAGTTTACAATTTTCATAATGTTAGAACCTATACATGGCAAGGAAACAAGCTAGGAAATATACCTCTAAATATTCAGTGTGACAATGTTTTTTCATTTTCCTATCATTAAAAACAACAACAACAACAACATCAAGAAAATGACTGGTCAAAGCTGGAAATATAAAGATCAAGAACAGCAATGTAATCTGGCAAATAAAATTTCTGTTTGTGTAGCTATTTTTAGATTTTTTTTATATGGAAGTACTTTTATCCACTAAGAAAATGAGTTGTATAATCCAGATCACAGGCTGGGGGAAGTTTAACTTTGTTATAATAGTGGTAAATGCATATTGTCTAAAAATGTCTGTACGTGTACAATGACTTAAATGGTGATCCCTGTAAACGGAAGTAGGAAAGTGCATGCTAACAGTTTTTACCGGGAAGAACTTTGGTAATCAATACTTGTAAAATAGTGAATAAAGCAGAATACTGCACACAGAGGAAGAAGTTTGAACTTTGATACAATTGAAATAGAGGCTTAAGTTTAATCCACAGAGCACTTTGGAGCTAGATTGTACCATCAGGGACTGGAATTGCAATGAGGGCCTGGTATACACTACCCCTCCTCAGTTGATTATTAGCTACAAGAAGCAACTAGCATTCAGTCCAAAGTGTTCTCCAGCAAGAAAGAACAGTGAGCAGTCAGCCATCCAGGTTCTGGGAAGCTGGGAGGAGTGCTGATGGAAGGGAGGATCTACCTGGCGCACCGGAAGTCCTCTGATGTGGCCACAACTCATGCCCCTCAGATGCACTTGCTGGTCCCTGTCATATTATTGCACATAGAATGTCTCCCCAGGACTTGTCAAACAAATATGGTATCAGTCACTGTTTACAATGCAAGGCAGACATGACTCAAAACTATGGCAACAGGGGTCAGGACCATGTCAACTGAAAGGAAAAGCAAGAGGATTTAAAATTGTTTAAACAGAGAGATAAAATTATGGGCATTTACCTGTGCCAAACATTGTTTTGAAATATATATATATTTCAAACATATATATGTATGTATGAATATATATATATGGATTGGCTAAATATAGCTAGTTAATATGTGCAATTTCACGTAGTTATCATTTTTGGGGTGGAAACACTTCATATCCATTCTCAGAGCTTTTCATGAATACAATATATTGTTGACCATAGTCACCATGTTGTGCAATAAGATCACTTACATTAATTTCTCCTATTTCATTGAAATTTAAATGCTGGAGTGAGCAAAAAGAAAAGTACTGGAGGATGTTAGGGGGAGGTTGGTCAGTGTGATCAGTGTGATCAGGCTGCCTGTGTTTGTTTCTCAGTGTTAGGCTCCCACCTACTCACAGAAACCAAGAGGAGCAGTGTTTCTACCATGGTCCATGGTTCATTCCAAAAGGATGCCTCCCAGATCTTTTGAGAAGGACATTCCTATGTTGTCAAACTGATGGTAGATGGGGAGAATTATTCTCAAAGACTTCCAGGGAAAGAATTGCAATTTCAAATTTTCTAAAGTAAATGCTCTAAGAAAAGGGAGGGCAGGGACTTTTCCAACAGTAAGGAAAAACCTGCCTAAAGTTTAGACAAGTTGAAGGGGACAGTAAATTTGATGAGACAGTAAATTTAATGACTAGTAATTTGTAGAGAAAATTGGAAAGTTTCTGTTCCCAGACTTCAGCCCTCTTCGCAGTGGTCTCTGCTCTCTACTTAACACTGTAGACAGAAGAGCGCTAAAGATACTCCTCGTTGGACCATCTGAAGGCCAAACGTTTTCTCCCCCACCCTCTATACCTCAGGCCCCCTCCTTCTGATGATGAATGCTAGTAACCTTTGTTGGGAACACGACTCCTCTCCTCCACTGATTGATGGAGTATAGACCTTATTTTCCGAGATGACGCCACATCGTAGCCGAGGGGGATCATGCCTTCTGTAAGTTTTCAGACAGTTGTTCTAACCGAGGTCTTAGGATAGGAAAGGAAAACCCACATAGGGGATGCACACAGATATGAAACAATCTTATTCTTGGTCCCTCCCAGCAAGGGAAGACTTCAGTGTACTGAAATGGTTCAATTTAGTAGTTTGTGAAGAATCAACCTGTGTTACCCTCACTGTTGAACTCTGTTGATGACATGATGGACTTTTGTCATTAGCGGAAAGCTAGATCTGCCCCTGTGAGAGGGTCCAGGCTGTGCTCATCTCTTTCCTCTGTCCCTGTCGTCATTGCTCTTCTGTTCTTATACCCATTGTGCATGCAGCAGAATGGCTGTTGACAAGAGTCTGCATGACATTACCTGGCCAAATGTTTTTTATCCACCTGGCTCTTTTCTTGGTCTCCCATATTAGATATTCCCATTTGGCTATTAGCCTGCTATCCAGGTATCACCACACCTCTGTGGCCCCCCATAGGTCACTATATGTCATTTTCTCAGATCCCAGCCTTTTAATTAGTCTTTATTTCCAAGAACAGTCAAATATTTTTCCACTGAAGAAGAGTCTCTGTGTATTTTTTTTTTTTAATCTTCTGGCATATCTTCTTTCACAGAGAATAAACATACAGGTATGCTGCTCCGATCTCTACTGTTGCAGAAAATGTCTTCTCCTACTGTCTTTTAGAGATACCCAATTGGGCTGTACACAACATGCTGAGTCAATCCACCCATGAGTTGAACTTGACCTTCTTTGTTCTCTACTACTTGTCCATGAGGGAACCCTCCTGGGGTCATGGTTGTGACCTCACAGACAGGCATGAGTGTGCCGTGTTGAATACATGGTCCCCTGTCGTGAGACCTACTTGTGCCGTTTGACCCTCCTTAAGCTGGATTCCAAGTATGCATCTTCCTCATAAAATATAATGCTGATGAATTCACCTCACCTTGTACTTGATGGATCCAAAAAGACTCAATGTATGATGCTCAGTTCTGGCTTTATAGTGACTTATGTCCCATGCTTGCTTTCAACACAGATTCAGAAATATTCCAGGCAGTACCTTGTAATCTGCTAGATTTCTTTGTCTCACTTTATACCCTGCAGGATGGATACCATGCTTTAATCAAGTAGGGAACCCTAACACACATTCTCACCCTGATGCCTTTAGTGCTGTGGAGTCTGCCACGTCACATAGCTGGGACTGCAAAGCTACATACACCACAGCCTACGCCTACGATTGAGCCTTTTCATTCTTGGAGCTCATTTCAAGGCTGACACATCTATTCATGCAAGTAAATACACTGGAGCAGTATTCCCAGAGGTGAAATGTTCTCTCTCTAGAACTTGAAGATGTCTAGCCGATGAAATTTTCAGTAAAGAGATTAGATGCACTATGTAATAGTTTAATTCACTAGATGCCTCTATTTTTCCCAAGGCCCTGACTAGGGAAACAAAATAGGGAAGAGAGAGAGCTTTGCCAGGGAAATTTTTGCATATTTAAGGAATTTTCAAGAGATGTTTATGTTTCAGATACAGAGATAAAGGTGAGCTTTGAAGGGGACCGAGGATAAGAAAGTGCCAAGAAAATTTAGTTTGTCATATTAAAAATTTAGCCATCCTCTGAACAGCAATTCAAACTCATTTACATATTTTAGCAAGAAAATTAAAAATGTGTTTATGATTGATAATTTCAGTTGCTTTTCTTAATAAAAATAATAATTCTTAGTACCTCATACAATTAAAAATGAAGAAAATGTGGAACCAATTTTCTAAAAAAACTGAAGAATCTTATAATAATTGCTTTTGAAGAAAAATCTCCTTTAAAAGACATCATATTTGCTCTATACCTATGTTTCCTTTCAGATTTTTTCCCTCTTATCATCTTATTCTTCACTGTTTTGTATCTTGTCCCACCAACTATAAATGGCAAATCACTTGCTTATCTCCCAAAACGTGATGTTATACCAGAAATTTCTTCATGAAGAAAAAAAAATAACATAAGAATTTAATATGGATAAATTGTGCAGATGTCATACAATCTTAAAGATTCAATACAAACACAATTTGCAAGTTGATAAATTTTTATTAAATCTATGGAATAATATGTGCCTGCCTCCCAGGTTGAGGAAGGTTGTTTTTTTAATTTTTATTTTAATATTTAAAATATATGGCTCCATAAAACATTATGGCTTGCATTAGTGAGAAAGAATGTTTCTTTTTGAAATTTGTTTTGATGAACTATAATCGGTCACCCATTCTTTTTCTTCCTCCAGATGTCCTTTCACTACTTAGTATCAAACAAACTACTTTAATAGCATTGTTTTGACTCTAATATTTTCTTTTTTACACACTATATTTATTTTATTTGCTTGCAAAACATTTACATGTTCTAAAATGACATTTAATACATTATTTTACATGGGTGGAAAATAATTCTCTGATGGTTTATTTTATTATGCTTCCATTAGGAGAATAGACTGATATAGCAAACAGTATAATTTCAGTACTTTGTCTCAAAACTGCTTGTAAAAACACTGATCTCTGGGATTTTTCTTCTCAGTAATAAAAAGGTTTGAGAATTATGATTTTGCTTACATATCATTTCCAGCATGCAAAATAAAAGCCATTGTACCTGAATCCACTTTGGAGGAGAAAATATTAGTAAAAGGAAAATTCAGATGAATCTCATTCTAAATATTAAATCAAATTGCAAAAAAATTAAAATGATGAACAGTTTTATTATTTACAGACATCGGAAAATCTAGAGAGAGAATTTAAAAAAAGAGAACAAAGTGTAAATATGCCAATAATTTGGAATGCATAATTACAAATGTGGAACATAGAATTTTCTGATTAAAACAATGCTCTCAGTTGCTCATAGAAGAGTTTATTTAAAAATTCTATTTCTAGATCTAAATACATTTCTAAATATCTTTAGTTTAATTTTCAAGTTTTGATATCAAAAACAGCAAAAGGTTTTAACTAGTGGCAAAGGTCTAGTAAATATATAGAGCAAATAATTTTAGAGTTGAAAGTATTTCCCTGAAAAATATAAGTTCTCCGCAGTTCATACTCTGAGGATATGAAGATTCACCTAACTTTATTTTTTGTGGTGGTTCTTATTTTGTTTAGGATGAGAAGCCTTGTTTTCCCCATAAAATATGAAAGTATTGAAAAGTACAAAAGTGCAATGGCCCCACTATTCTAAAATATTAGGCTTAAATAATATAAATAAAAATGAAATAAAATGCACTAATGAAAAATGGTATACAGGTGTTCTATCACCGAGTTTTATTGTACAGGATTACTCTCACTTGTGATTAACATGGTTACAAAAGCCCAATTAATCAAGGTCATTCTTCACATTCCAATTATTAAGTTCAAGGTAAAGAGATGGGTTTCTAGATTCATGATATTATTAACTGTTGATTTTACAGTTTTTAAGATTTATGACCTTAAAATGCTATTCCTTAATTGCATTACTTATAAAAAAATATTCACTGTCAAGTCTTTATTCCACATTGCTTGGTAAGTGCTTTGCATATGCTGTATCAATAGCTGAACTTTAGCTAAACCGCTACTAATTTTGATGAGTGCATAAAATAACATGTTTTATAATGGCACTTGAAAACCCCAAGTGCTTTGGAGACCTGTGACTTTCAAGCACACAGCAGTTAAGAAATACAAGTTGATGACTGAAAACACAGACCTGAATGCAATTTTGATTTTAAAGGATGGGTAATTTGTTGAAGTAGTTAAGGAATGTTAAATTCCAACATTTATAGTTGTAGAAAATTTTCTGTATGTTTATGAGTATTCAGTATTTCAAGTAAGAGACCATAAAATATTTTTAAAATTATAAATTTAATTACTGTGTAACTCTGATGTTGTGTTTTTGTTTTTCTTTCTGTAACCAATCACTGATACGTCAATTAGTTTCAACTTTGAACACAAGAGTCCTAAGCAGAGACAACAATTAAAAATTATTGCAAATACTGTTGATCAATAAATGAAACCAATACATAAATCAAAAGTTCAGCATGATCCTGAAAGAAAAACTTTAAAAAGTCTACAGCTAAATTCATTCCAAGTTGGATTTAGGTACTGATCAGGAAAAAAAAAATGCTAGTATATATACTTACTTGAAAGTTTGAATAAAATATTTATTTTAAATTATATTTTACTTAACTGATATAAGGTTAGCATATATTTGAATTTCATAGTTTATTTACAGTTACCTAAAATATTTTCAAATCAAGTATCAGAATGTTTATTGTAAACAGTTTGGTGTCAGATATACTCTGGTTTAAAATGACTGCTCACTAGTTTTTGCTATAAGTTCGATCTTTTAACCTCCTTGAGTTACAATTTTTATTTATTTATTTATCTATTTATTTATTTGATACTGGGATTGAACCCACGGGTGCTTTAGCACTGAAGAACATCCTCAGACCTTTCTATTTTTTTTTAATTTTGAGACAGGTTCTTGCTAATTTGTCAGAGATGGCCTTGAATTTGCAATCCCAATGCTTCAGCTTCAGGAGACACTGTGATTACAGACCTTTACTGAAGGTAAAGAATCTCATCCACAATGTACTAAAAATATTTCCTATTTTTAAATTAAAATTTAGCACAAGTTTAGTGAAATGATATTTCTATAAACATAGTGCAAAATCTAATTAAAAATTCACAAATATAAAAAGCAAATGCTCAAACCATGTAGAACTCTATATATTTCATGTTTTAAAAAAAAGTCATCTTCTCTGAAAGCTCTGATTGGTCTAACTACAACCTTAATCCAAAAAAAGTAAAAATTATTTAAATATCTTTAATAAAAATAAACAGAATTTGCATATTCTTACGAATTGTGTCAAGCAATTTTTAAAAAATTTTTTGCTCCCTTTTTTCCTCCTTGGCACTCTAAGTAGGACACTATTTTGTATTTTGGAGCTGGGTAGAACAGTGGTAGAACACTTGCCTAACCTTGGTGACATTTTGCAGGGTAGGACAAGGCCCTTGGAAAGGCACCCATTCAGCGTGCACCTGGCCTGGTCCAAGACAAATCCCAAGGCCAGAAAGAGGCAGCAGGAGAGTGAGACACCAGGAATGCATTTTGCTGATGTGGTGACCCCTCTTTGGACTGTGCCATAAGCTGAGAAGTTGAAGTGGGTGGAGTGTGAGCAGGTGCTGTAGAGGGTTGCCAAGGAAACTGGGAAGACCAATTATACCCTGGGCCCTGGATGCCCACACAAAGACCAGCAAGAACAAGGCCTGCTGCAGTCAAGTCAGACAGTCAAGCAGTCAGCAAATGGTGGGTAAAAGCCTTCCAGACAGTCATCTGGTTCCCATCATACTCCACATATGGACCTGAGACATATGCAGGCTCCTGAAAGCACTATGGCCAAGCCATGGCCATCACCTACTTCTAACCCCAGAAACTGAGCCTGGAGGAGCTGACCAGGCTGAAGGCCTGCCTGGTTCAATACTTCATGGAAGGACCAGACAGAGCCAGTGGACTGGCATACCTCTACTTTGTGGAGGAGGGACAGTGAGACTCCCAGCCATGGGGGACTGTCCCTGGAGCATGTTTGGGGAACAGTGCATCCAGGAGGACCTATGTGGGTTGCCTTCCAGATCTCTCCTCACGACTTCTTCCAGGTAGGACAATATTTTGTATTTTGGAGCTGGGCATCTACCCCACAAGGCACAAACACACCTGCAGATGAGGTGCTCTACACAATCATCCAGGACTGGGCCCCACTGGATGAGGAAAGTAATGTTGGATGTGTGCTATAGCACAGGCACCATGGGTCTGTCCCTTGCCTGGAAGGTGAAGAGAGTAATTGGGACTGAGCCATTTCAGGAGGCTGTGGTCCACCCCAGGGTGGATGTCCAGATGAGCTGAGCAACTCTGAGTTCAACTGTGGCAGGGTCAAGGACCTGGTACCCAACCTGGTGAGTAGTCAGCCTTTCCAACAACTTGTGGCCATCCTGGACCCACTCCTTACTGCCCTGCATCCCAACGTGGTCCTGTCCATCCATAGAGGTGAGTACTTCAAGTGCTTCCTGTATGTCATGCAGCCCCCGGCAGCTATTGGTAATTCTGTGGACCTCTGCAGGGGCCCCTCTTACCAGGTCAATGGCTCTCCTGTCGCGACCCCTCGCCGGCAAGGGAAAACACGACACAGGATTCTTCTTTCAGCAGTTTATTCAGGCCTTGATTCATGTATCATCTTCTAGTGACCCGTCGCCGAGCGCCCAAGCACAGCCTAATAAAGCCTCCAGCATACCAATCTTAAGCTGCCACGTGGAACTCTCTCATAGGGTGGTAAGGGATTGCGCGCCAACTCTCCATAAAAGGAGTTGTTTATCACAGGCCACAGTGGAAGCCGGCACCATCTTCTAATGGCGGCCACGGTCTATTAGTACGGCTCACCACAGTTCCCCCTTCTGTTTTATAAAACAATGCAGGCAAAAGTAGAGGTCCTATCCCACTGTGCAGAAATGGCTGCAGTGTATGGTTCAGTCCTAAGGAGGCGCCTTCCCCAGACCTGACTCCATATCAGCGGACGCCTTTTTTCGTAGGGCGGGGCGTGGACGTCAAACCCGCATGCAATAGGACATGCTTTCCTTGAGGTCCGTTGAGGGATCACTCAAGTGCAGTGCCTTGCCTCGCATCCTGCATCGT
>NW_026000037.1:8019587-8038840 GCF_001458135.2 Marmota marmota marmota
TCACTCACAGCTTCTTGGCATTTACTATCTGCTATACATCCTCTAACTAACTTCCAAAGTGGTATAACACCACCCTCTAAGGTGCCTTGCTCACGAGCGAAACCTAGATCTTTCCCTAATTTGTCCCAGCTAGGAATCGTAAGACTCCCTGAAAAGGCAAACCAAGGAGCTGCTATATCAGCTTCTCTCAAAAACATCTGCAAAGTGCTCTGCTTTACCTTAAGTCCCTTAGAACGTAGCAGCCCATCTAGGGCCAACAAAATTGGGCTTGAAGAGGTAGCGCCCATAATGTCTCCAAAGATATAATGAAAGTGAAAGTACAAAAATCCCTGCTCTCTCCTTTTCTACGGAGGAGCGTTCCGTTCTATGAAATCCCCGCTCTCTCCTTTTCTACAGAGGAGCGTCCCGCTACTTACTTGCGGATTCCCACTTTACCTGGGAACTTACTGGTGCATCACCCTGACTGCTGAAAGTTCTGGATCCTGGGTTCGAGGAATATGTTCCCCGCACGGGCCACCAACTGTCGCGACCCCTCGCCGGCAAGGGAAAACACGACACAGGATTCTTCTTTCAGCAGTTTATTCAGGCCTTGATTCATGTATCATCTTCTAGTGACCCGTCGCCGAGCGCCCAAGCACAGCCTAATAAAGCCTCCAGCATACCAATCTTAAGCTGCCACGTGGAACTCTCTCATAGGGTGGTAAGGGATTGCGCGCCAACTCTCCATAAAAGGAGTTGTTTATCACAGGCCACAGTGGAAGCCGGCGCCATCTTCTAATGGCGGCCACGGTCTATAAGGATGGCTTACCACACTCTCCCTTCCAAACAGTCAAAGCTGTGGCCATGAATCTGCTTCATCAGGCCCCTTACTGTGAGATGCTCATTCTGTTGGAAAATATGGAGCATTAAAATGGCACAGGAGCCCTAGGGTACCAAGTCCTGCCAGCCCAAACTTCACAAGGGCTCCCTAATGATGCCTTGCTGGACTCTGGGGCTTCCCTTTCATCCTAGACCCGGAAGCTACAGAGACCAGCTCTTCCATAGCAAGGCCCATCAGGAGGACCAAAGTTGGGGGCTTCGCACAGCCTTGTCTCAGGATACTCAGGAGAGCAATCACAGGGCACAGGACTAGCCTCCTCGCCAGGACCAATCTGTTGCTGTCAATATAGCTCAAAGGGCAGGTAGACTCCTGTGGACTATCCATCCCTCCCATCCTACTGGAAGAGTCAGGCTATGAGGACCAAACTAAACAAATGATGAATAAAAAATATGATAAAAAGCTTCAGCCATTCTATTGATTCTATTTTAAGAATATATCCATAATTGTGATATTTTTAGTTCCTTAACCATTATTATTGTGATTTATTATTATAGACTTCATGTGCTTCTGTGTAATTAGTAAAACTATCAAGGCTTGTTGATAATGGTGTCATATTAAATGGTAGCGTGATTTTTCCATTATATTTGAAAATTCAGCACAATTAAAGAAGATGTGCATTAGTCAAATAGACTAAGTTATAAACAGTAGTGACTTTGTAGTGGATAAATTTGACAAAACTCAAAGTATGATACACAGATTTCCCTTACAAGTATGTTTCAAGTTAGAAATAACCAAAGGGGAATTTGCACAAAATTGGGAGGTCAGAGTGAAGCGGCAGCCATTACCTTCTGCAGGGCTTCTTGTTTAGACGTGGAGAGGGACAGATGCAGAGGCACTGAAGAGCTTCACCTTCTCCTATGCTCATCTCTTTTTCTAGACTGCTGGCTCTAACTATAATGACCCTATTCCTACCAACAAATGTAGAGTACATAGCATTTTGTAAAACTCTCCATCACTTCTTTATGCAGCCTGAGGCCAGCAGGCGGACATGCATGGCTTGACCCAACATTGCAGACTAAGATTCCACCAGACCTTTGCAAAATCAGTTCATACTGATTTAGCAAAGACCAGTTCAAAAAAAAAATTTCCAGTTTTGGATGGGTTTTATTTTTTAATTTTAAATACATATCCTGAAAAAATATTTTAAGTTTATTTTTTCAGAATTCTGCCACTTTTAATGTCTTTTCTGATGCAAATTTCCTTTATTATATTTTCCACTACTTGATTTATATCTACACACATGTACATACACCTGTGTGAGTGCATATGAATGCTAAAGATTTTCATATTGATTTTAGATCTGCTTCCTATTTTTCAGTAAATTTTCCTAGGACTAATAGTACTTAGCATTATTTTTAGTAAAAGCACATTTTCAAGTTACTGAAAGATAATTTAGAATATTAATTAGATTGGTATAAAACATGCAAAATTTAGCTAAATGATATTGATAATTTAATAAATTTAGATGTCTATCTAGTATCCTGTGTGTTTCATCTGACCTAATATAACTATGTTCATGTTTAATTTAATATCTCTGAAGTGCTTAGGAAACAGTAATTAGGCCTGGTGTGGTAACACATGACTGTTATTGCAGAAGCTAGGGAGGCTGAGGCAGGAGGATCACAATATATGTCCATATAGACATAGAAAGTTCTGAGGCCTTCTAACAATTGGCCAGCAATTTAGCAAGACCTTGACCAAGTTATCAAGACCTTGTCTCAAAATTTAGAAAGTAAAATATAAAAAGGGCTGGGGATGTGGCTCAGTTGTTAAGCACCTCTGAGTTTAATCCTGGTATCCTAAAAATTAAAAAATAAATAAATAAATAAACCCAAGGATAATTAGAACACATCTAGGCTATAAAATAGTGTTCAATATTTATTAAAAAGATTATGTTTATTATCATCTATACTAACGTTCATGAAAAAAATCCTGTTTGAAAAACTTATGATTATGGAGGACAATTGTTAAAATAGATATTTCCCTTGGACTCTATTTCTCCAACAAATTAATTCATACTATTTTAATATAAGATATTTAAAATGTCTCAGTGCTCTTCCATTTTTATTCAAATTAAAGTACTTTAATAGATCCTAAGTTTAAAAATATGTTAGAGAACACCCCTATTGAGATTATTATTTTAAGATTTTTTATAGAAACTTTCACATGTGTATTGACAACATTAAGTGAGATTATTGATGAATTTGAAACCTGCAGATTTTATAAGGGAATTCCTTTTACTTGGATTAGCTGTAGTGCCAGTGTTACACCTAGATAGTTGTTGAAAAAAAACTCAGAATGTTATAGGGAAGTGATAAAAATTAACTGTGTTGATAAATACTTCAGTGTGTGAAGTAAATTATATACTGTGAATGTGCATGTGTGTATATGTGTGTGTGCATATATGCACATACATAAATATACACACATATATACATATATATGTAGGATGTATATACATTAAAACAGCTTCCCCCCGCCCCAAATTTGTAGGTTTTATCTAGACCTAATTATTCCAATCCTTATTTCAGAGACAAAAAAAATATTCAAATCATTGTATATGTTCAATACAAGTCCTATAATCAAACCATTAAAATTCCTGATACATTAAAATGAAACAATTTGTACTGCATTTATTTTATAATTTTTTGAATCCACAGACTATCTCTGATCTCACTGCTTGTTTTCTACTCCAAATCCTCCATAGTTCTTCCTTAGGTTGTGAAAAGAGTCCATATAGTCATAGAAATTTCTGAGGCCTTCTAACAATTGGTCAGTTATAGTGGTTAGCAGTCCAGATAACTACATTTTACTCCATATTATATCTTGCTAACACAAGAACATAATTTCAGTAAAATTGTTTTGTTAGAATCATCGTAATGACACAAAAATAACTAGACCATTATTCTAGAAGTGCAAAGAGACAAGGGCATATCATGGTTACCTCTATCCAGTATGATAAATCTCATATACATAAGGATTTTTCTAGGAAGCCTATAGCTTTTCAGATGCACTTTAATGGATTAATAATGTTGATTCTTGGCTTTTTTTAGAAGAATTATGTTTGTGGAAAGGTAGCTAATTAAATGAAATTTGCAACAGGTTTAGGTTTAATATAACAAATAATAGAATATATGCTTGACATTTTAGAGAGGAATAAATAATATTGGGTAATTTTCTTTAAGACTACATCAGTTATCCCACTTCTTTTTTCCCTTTATACATGTACTTTGTGGTGTGTGTGTGTGTGTGTGTGTGTGTTTTGTGCATTACAATTCTTAATACACATATAGACCACAATTTTTCTATCTCTGTATATAAAGTATGTTGACACCTAATTCAAGTCTTCATACATGTACTTTGTATAATGATGCCCATCACATTCCACCATCCTTGCTACTCCCCTGCCCCCAGTTCTCCCACTTCTTAAGTTAATGATAAACGTGGCTGTATAACCAGTGTGATCCTGCAATATGTACACGTGGAAAAATAAGAATTCATACTCCATTTGAATCAAATGTATGATATGTCAAGATCATTGTAATGTTTGGAGCGACGAATTTTAAAAAAGTTAATGAAACTCTTTCATTTTCTAAATAACAATGGTAATATTTTTGGATTACAACCTATTCTAAATGTTTTTTTAATTTATCATATAATTAGTATTTATAAAAACAATCTAGGTTATCTTTATTATAGTTTTCATCTTAATAAGGAGAAATGGAAAGATAGATGTAAGTAATTTTCTCCAGAATAGACTGTACAGGATTTAATCCACTCAAGTTTGAACATGAACTTGGGCACTTGTCCACAAAGCTCTGTCTGCTCACTGTCAGATTACTATGCTACAGTCTGATCTGAGAGATTGCACTGTTTTTGGAAGATTATAATTCAAGATTTGCATGAACTTACTTAGCAGTAGGGCTCATAGTGTCACATTGGTAGATGCCTGTCAGGAGTCTCAGCTGTCAGTCTCAGCTGCCTCCAGGGTCTAAGATACTTTGTACTCAAACAGAAGAATAAGAAAAGAGCTTCTTATTTGATTCTGGATATATGTGTTGATAGCATTTAAGTCTTACAACAGAACTCTCAAAAATTAAATAACTGTGTTGGGTACATTTGCTATGGAGATAAAAATCTCTTAATAGTTTCTTATCAATAAATGAAACAGGCCTGCTCAAAAACTCTTGAGTAGAACAGTGTCAAGGTGTAGGGAGTAGAAGGGTAGCGTGTCTGTGACAGCCTGCTCCTTCTGCACTCCACATAGGATTTACTGAGGATAGAAGAAACCCTATCCGTAAAAGCACAGTTCAGTCTATTCCTTGTTTGAATCAAAAAATTTTATAAGTTAAATTGATAATGGACAACACCATGGATTCTACTAAGGGCTTCATCTGAAGCTTTAAGATTCTCTGAAGTGATAACTCTAACTAAAATATTGCAGTCACTGCTGGAATGGCTGTTGACCTAAAGGTGATTTATTTTTGGTCAGAGTACAAATATTAATTGATTCATTTTTTTTTCATCTTGGGGAAGTATCCAGAAATTCCATTTGTAAACATGTTTCAAAGAGTTCCTTTAAAATAAGCAGTTCCGGGTCGGGATTGTGGCTCAGCGATAGAGCTCTTGCTTAGCACGTGTGAGACCCTGGGTTCGATCCTCAGCACCACGTATAAATAAATAAAATACAATAAAATTAATAAAAATAAAAATAAAATAAAATAAGCACTTCCTCTATGAAGACTTTGGAACTCATCAAATGGTACTCCTGTGGTTACTTTCTATGTAATAAAAAAATCACTGCATAAATAATTTTATTTCAGGGTTGAAAATTACAGATGCATAAAGAAGAAAAATAGCATTGATTGATAAAGACAAGGGGAAAAAAGTGAAAGAAAAAAAATCCTATTGTGTTCTCAGATTCATGAAGTACAAAAACATGAACTCATGTATTTGTCCATTTGTTTGCCTTCCCTAAAGTCTGTCAGGATAAACATGCATTGTCTGCACGAAGTTGCTGATAAGAAACAGTGTCTGATATGATCAAATTTTCATCGATAGGCCCCACAGACTTCATTCTCTAAGATTTTTGAATGAAGAGCTATTTTAATTTTGGACTTCAATTTTGCCATTGGCCAGTTGATTTTTTTTTTTAATTTCCACTGAAACTTAGATATTCTCATCCTTCCAAGAGTCACTACACAGAGCACAGAGGGTAGTTATGATCATTTAATTCTCTTCAGGAGTTTACAGTTCATGACCAAACAAGGGTTCAGATGAGGGCAAGGCAGTGGCCTTCCTGTCTGCCTCAGGGACACTACAGCTTTTATTTCGGGCAGTTACTTATTCATTTATTCATTACCTCATTCAAAATTTATTCAACGCCTACTGGAAACAGTACATAAGATTATTAAGTGCCTGTATTTTAGAGTGCAGAGTGAATTCACTGTGGTCCTGCTGCTAACCAGCTCTCTGACTTAGCAAAACCCAAAGTAATGCTCTCACCTTCCCTTCCCATCCCACAGAAATGACAACCAAACACAGTCCAGGGGCGGGCAGTGTGGCTGAGTGGTAGAGTGTTGTTTAGCCAGCTTGAGGCCCTGGGGTTGATCCTCAGCACCAAAACAAACAACAAACCACCACCACAACAAAATAACATAGTCCAGCCTCATTTGTTTTCCTCACTTTCTTCTAGGATTAAAAAAGAAAAGTGTGTGTGAATAAACAAGAGATATTTGGACTAATGCCCATTAATGCATTCTGTGCACCCATGATGAGGTCACTTCCAAAATGTTGGAGCAGGAAGTGGATGCTCTGTGTGTGTGTGTGTGTGTGTGTGTGTGTGTGTGTCTTTTACCCTCTGCCATCTTTATTTGTTCACTTCATTTGTTGACCACACCATGATTTTCTCTTAGGGAGAAATTAAGAAATCGTAGGACATATGTTTTGGGGTAGGTCTCAAGTCTCTTTTACCACATGTGTCCCTAGAGTGCTCAATCAGCACCCCTAGTGTCCACATTTGTGGCCCCATTCAAGGGTGGCCACATGACCCATTCTTCTCTAAACAGGGAGGCCCTGGTCTCACACAGACATTTTTAGGAGCTGAGGCAGCTTTACTGATCCATGAGGAAAAGCCTCATCCATGTATCATAATTCAGCTTCCTCATGAAAATACCACCCTGGAATGAGACTATCAGTACAAGATATATAATATTTTTACATAAAATGGTTAAATTGAGTTTTTGTGGTCATTGTTATCCAAGGATTCTCAAAGCTCTTCCAGGAATAATTTAGATTCATCTGTACTTTTTCAACAAGAAAATGCCAAGTGATTGTATACCACATTCCAAATATTCGTCACTATTCTACTTTAATAAATAAAAATATTTTTACTGTACATATGCTGGATTTGTTCATTACAGAGTAGATCTTACCATACATGTGACAAGAAATGAAGTTTCCTGGTAGTGTCTTCACATTTCTATATGTCACCTTGCTAATCACAGACCTTCTGTCATAATTTTCTTAATAATTCTTCCAAAACATATCTTTGCTATTTGATACATTCTCCCACCAACCTATCTCTTTCCCATAAATGATTTCTGATAAATAGAGAAAAGTCCATTTAAATGTCATTCTAGATGTTTTATATTTAGAACCTTAGCTTTTGCAACTACTCAATTATAGGGGACAGCATGTGGATTATGTTCTATTCAAATCAAAGATAAATCTGCCCTATTGATAAATTAACACTAATTAGGAACAATAAAATATGGGGCAACCCCTTCCGCACCCCTAGATCATTTCATAAAAAGAAGAAAAAGAACAAAGCAGTCAATTGCGGTGTCCCTGTCAAGCAAACCCACTGCCCCTCTTACCTGGGCTACAGTTTTGCCCTTTCGCACAGGTGACAGCTTGAGAAGAGCAGAGCTTTCTGCAGCACCTTTATCTTTATTTCTGAATTCAGAAACAAAATTACCTTACTATGGGAGCTCTTGAGCCATGGGTATTTTAGAATATAATGTGCACACAACAATAAGCACTATTTTTTGCCAGATTTATATGACACAAGTTTCTATAGAAATGTCTATTGTGCTATGCTGTTTACCTTTTGAAGGGAGCAACATTTTCAAGTTATTTGGGTATCGGAGAATGAGACGTTTCTCTAAAAATTCTATCAGCATTTTCTCTGAACTCTTCTCCCAGGGCTGAAATCTTAGTACACTGTTTCCCTCCCATTTATCTCAAAATCATTTTCAACTGGCCATGGTTTTCTTGTGTAAGTTACAGTTCCAACAGAATTGCTTCGATTTTAAGATTCATGTCATGTTGCATTTGGTATATTTAATAAAAATAGTTTTATGAGTTATTTAAGACACAAATAAAGTTCCAGTGGTTATTTGCTCGCAATTTGTCTTTGTAATACCCTCAGATGATAGTCTGTTTCACAACGAAAGCATAGCATTTTGAAAAGATTTTTCCAGTGTTTTATGTCATCTCTGTGTAATACTGTCAGGCGTTTTTCTGCCTGTCACCAGATCTTGGGGGTTGTCACCATATCTGTCATGATTTGTTGAGATAAAACAGGATCAAAACAATTGTGTTACCTGCCCAAGGTCACTTAACTTGTGTAACTGGAATTCTTAACAATAAATGACTTATGGGCTGTAATCCTAATGCAACTGCACACTTTTTAAAGCACTCTGCCTTTAGAGCTTCTCAGTTAGCCTGCCTGGGTAGAGTTCATTCTTTCACTTTCCATTCAGTGCTTCAACTTGTCCCCCAGCTCTCAGACCCTTGAGGTTTTACTTTTGGTGGGGGAGAGATTAAACCCAGGGACACTTTTTCACTGAGCCACATTCCTCGTCTTTTTAATTAATTAACTTATTTATTTATTTATTCATCCTTCATTTGAGACAAGGTCTCATTAAGTTGCTTAGGAACTCTGTAAGTTGCTGAGGCTGGCCTTGAACATGAGATCCTCCTGCCTCAGCCTCCTGAGATGTTGGGATTACAGGTAGGCACCACTGCTCCCAGACGAATTTTTTACCTTTTTACTGTTGGAATAAGAAAGGAGAAGAATGTGTCACAGAGTTCCTTCTTGTCAGGTCACTTCCAGGGAAAATAATCTTACTATCTGAATTCAACAGGAGTTAGAGTTCACATTTTAATTCATGAATTGCCCTTCTGGATTTTTCAGGATCTCTCCTTTCCCCTCTTGTCTGGGAATTTTCATCTGCTGAGCCCTTGAGGTGCATCTGAGGCAATATCTTGGCTCTGCCTTCATCCTCAGAAGCCCAGAGAAGCAGGTCTTTTTCACATGCATCCACCAGCATGCCAGTATCCGGTCCACCAGGACAGGGATGCTGAGCTCTCTGAGAGGAGTCTGGGAGTATGGCTCCATCTCAATGCAGCCTTCTAGCCTTCTATCCTCAGGCTTCTGACTCCCCCCCCACCATCCTCCAAAGACCACAGGTGTGCTCACAGTGTGACTCTCTTAGTTCCCTGGGGTTTCAATAACACGCAGTAAGCTCTTAGATTTATTTCTGAAGTCATTTTCTGATTGAAAGAAGAAACAGCAATCCCACCTTTCGCCTTGGAGCAGGTGATGGAATGTATGGCAGTCCTGCCAGACCCATTCTCCAAACAAAGATTCTTCTAGTTTCAGATCTGACTCATTCCCTCAGCCAAGTTTTAAAGAATCATAAAACTGATCTTATTCAAGTGCTACTAAGTGGTCTGTATTATAACTCATTTTATGCATATATTACTGTGAATATAATTTCTTACACAGAGCAAGTATATGACAAATAACAGGATTCTCAATATGAAACTGTCTCACTATATATTTATAATAGTCATTTGTCCCCAAAATACTATGGCTATATCAAATAAAATTAGTATTAGAATAATATGTGTTCTCTTGCATTCTTTTGACTATGGCCCTCAGGCTGTAAAAAAACCCAAGGGAAGAGGGGGAATTCAGGAGGCAGCATTTATAGCCAGCTTCTTAGCTTCACGTTCTCACAGAAACAAAGTGAAGTGCAGCGATTTGTATTTATGGGAGGTGAGTTTGAAGGAAAGGTATTTCTTATTCTTAATTCTTTAAATAAGTGTGTATTAATCACTGGGGACACTCATGCTGCGTCATGTAGTATTAAGATGAAAATGCTATTTATTTTTAGGTCCTGACCTTGAGGAAATCACAATAGAGCTGAACCTTTTTGTTGGGCTATTCATGTAATAAAACAGATGTCAGTATACTTCCTACTAGAATTCTGTGGAAGCAACAAAATAACGTTTTGTATTTGTTAAATCCAGTTGACTATTCTGCTTATAAGCCCATGATTGTGGGTTTCAAAGTCCTTGAACATTCTGTCTATCTTTAGAGAAGCTGGGTTTTGATGGCTTGATAAAACCATCTTCCATAATGCCATATATATCTAACACCCAAGCAATTAGAGCTGTCACTGGCTAATCAGACTCCCTTCTCTTTGTGTCCATTCTGTAACTATATTTAGTCAGAGGTAAGGGATAACATACTATGATAAATATGAACTATTAAAGGGATAGACACCACAGGACAAAAAGACGTATGGTGGTATGAAGGAGGAAGGAGACTGTGACAAAAGAAATAAATGACACATGTAGCTTAGGCTCCTGAATGGGGACACTTTCGATGAAGATGAAAGACAGGAAAATTAAAACGAGAAGAAGAAGGAAAAAAAAAGGCTTACTGGAAAATGATATAGACCTCCCAGGCATCATTTCAACAGCTCACCGAGATAAGAAAAGCCTTAAAGAGGAGAGATCATTAATCACTGGTGTTTCAATTAGCCAATATTGACTGGGATGGCAATTATGGCATTGATAAGAGAGGGCTTCTTTCCTGGAGGGAACGCGGGCTGTTTCCTGACATATTCTTTGAACGATCCATAAGGAGCCTAAGCTATTACACACTTAGACCTAATGCGGCTGGAAAATGAGACAGGGATGAAAAATAGGACAGTGGTGCAGTCATCGAAGTTGAGCGATCACAATGTCACCCGGACGTCAGTGCCCTTGAGGTTACTTGTGAAGGTAACTGAACAACAGCACTGAGCTTCAGTAAATAGGTGCAAAGGCCAAGAGGGGATGTGAGTGACCTTCTAGAAATTGATTAAAATCCATTTCAGCCAATTTATGAAAAATCAAGCTTTTAATAGTAAATAGTAGACTGCTGACCTTACCATAGAAAGTTTTTTTTTTTTTTTTTTTTTTACTTTGTCTTCAAACTAAACGTAATAGTTATAATTTCTAAATAAATTGTTTATGGCTTTGGGAGAAAAGGAGCAGACTCAAAATTTCTTTTAAAGGGGCCACGCGATCTTAAGTCTATCTGTGCCTCTTGCTGGTTGGTATGTGTGAATAGCTTTAAGAGTAGCCTCTTACCTATTGCCTGAAAGTGCCAGGCTAAAATCATCATAGCCTGTGTGCTTAAAATAAGCAAAAGATGTATATTTTTTAAAAAGAAACACACGATATCTTACTAATGCTTTGCAGTTTACAAAACCAAAGTAATTTAAGACTTGTGTTAAGTTAGAGGAAAAAACTGATTTAAACATTCCACAAAAACATGAAGTTAAACTGTGAATATGAACTTTTCCAAATATATTTTCTGAAGTCCAAAAGAGTGAACTTTTGGAATGAATCACAAAAATAGAAATTTAGGATTAAAATTTTCATGTTAAATTGAATAAAATAAAAAGAATATGTGCTGAATAATTTCATCTAAATTCAACAAACAAGTTCTAATTATGTATCACGCAAATATTTAGCCTACAATTCACTTCTATACTTCAGACTCTGTGGTGAGAACACTTAAACACATGGTAATTACATAACCTTTTCACAGAACCTTTTAATAACTGATTCAATAAATGTGTGTATTTATTAGTTAGGGCCCCAATAGGAAAAAAAAGAAAAACTGTTACCCTCCAACTGTTATGATTTTTTAAAGAGATGTTCTCTGAAATATGCATAAGGAAGCCAGGAGGACCTGAGTCAAGCCGCAGGGTAGACATACCTCAGTCCCTGCACCTCAGGCATCCAAGGAGGGTGTTCATGGGAATATGCAGTCCTGTCCTGTGGAGGCCACCGTCAGAGAGAGAGATGACCTTTCAGTGGAGGGATTCTGCTGGTCTGAGTTGACTCCTCAGGGAGGCAATGAAGGCAGTGAGTACCCTCAGCTGCTCCTTTCCCTCATTGTGGTCACCTGCGTGGCTCCCCTGGCACAACCACCAGGAGGCACCTGTGCAAGTCCTCGATGACATAGAGCTGGACACCACACAGGGATCCGGAGGAGCACACGAAAGGAATCTGGACCAACATAGAACACAGAAGGAACGAGCAGCTGTAATGGCTAAGTAGGTGGAGATTGTAGGATTTGGATACCTGGCTCCAAATTGCCTGGTATGACACATACCTTAGTGACAAAGCGGAGGGCAGAAATTTTTTCATGTGCTGCTCCCTGTCTAACACTGCTCTAGGTTGGAAGGCCTAAGAATTAAAGACAGTAGTGTAAAAATAAAATGGGGTTAAATTTTTGTCAATTACTGGGTAGAAATTTTTTATAAATTTACTATAAATCAAAATGAGAATTTTTTTTTGGTCAGTGTTTGGAGGAGCTAATAAGAAAGTAATTAATAAACCCATCCTTCATTTTTTTTAAATGTTTGTTTTGAGGTCACTGATACTACCATAGACAGGAGTGGCTCTTCTTCGCCCAGGCGGGACTGACAGGTCAAAAATGACCTCTTTAAGGAACATGCTTCCTGTTACTTCAGCCCTTTCTGAGAATCCTCCTTTCATCTTGTATCGACTTGGAGCACCATTCCAACATGCCCTGAGGAAAGAAGCTGGGCCTCAGAGTTGGTGGCCTGTGGAAATCAGTTATCTCAGTTTCAGTCTTAGGTGCAGTTCTTAGCAATTCATGGAATCTTGCACTGGGGTTATTGACTATGTTGTATATGAACTAACAAAAATCCTACAGCTGATTGTATCACCCTGTTTTTTCATAAAATCATTTTGTTTATGAAGACTCAATTCCATGACATAGAATATAAGCCATTATGTACAATATTAAGGGAAGCACATAAAATAAATGACATATTTTTCTTCAATTTAAATTAAAAGAAGTCAGGTTTGGTGGCACATGCCTGTAATCCCAGTGGCTAGGGAGGGTGAGACAAGAGGATCAGGAATTCAAAGCCAGGCTCATTAACTGTCAGGGGCTAAGTAACTCCATGAAACCTTATCTCTAAATAATAAATAAATAAATAAATAAATAAATAAATAAATAAAGCAAATAACCCCACTAATATATCCTGCAGAGTATTTTAAACACTGCAGTTCATCCCATCAGCCATCACGTATTCAAGAGTAGGTTCTTATTTATTTATTCACCTTCCTACACACTCAATTTATCACTGGTGAAAATATCTGATTGTTTATTTGGGCCGGGTCCTATAATGAGCGACTTATGGTCAACCTTTGTGTTTTTTTTTTTTTTTTTTAAGAGAGACAGAGAGAGGAGAGAAAGAGAGAGAGAGAGAGAGAGAGAGAGAGAGAGAGAGAGAGAGAATTTGTTAATATTTATTTTTCAGTTTTTCGGTGGACACAAAATCTTTATTTTATTTTTATGTGGTGCTGTAAATCCAACCCAGCGCTACTGCTTGAGCCACATCCCCAGCCCTCAACCTTTGTCTTAACACACACAACAGCCGTGATGTTCATTGTTATCAGTCTCCTGTGCAGACGTGAGGACTGAATGGTGACAGATGAAGTTGGTGATGCCCCAGTTACCAGACATGAAGGAGGTGGTTCCTGACCTGCACAGGTGTGCAGACTCAAGCTTTGGCCTTTCCCCACACCGTCATAGTGCTGGCTGTTTGTTTTCTTGGTTTTATGATTCTGTGCTTTGTCGATGTCATTCCTTGAGAAGTTTCTGGCAGTCTTTCCCGTACTGACTGTCTCTGTCACCCACAGCAATCCTGCCAGCTGACCCTCCTCACTCTCCACTATTCCCCTGACATCAGCTTTTGCAAGGTCATCGTTCATCTGGGTTTCCTGGCAGCATCAGCCCAGGTCAGTGACCACTGGCACCGTCTCTACTACTGTCTTCCCTTACCTTCAGTGACATTCACCCCTGCCCTGTTATTTTTTTAAATTAACTCTTGTTAATTATAATTCATTTCTTTTGGATTCTATGACTTTGCTAATACTTAATTTTCTTTGTCTTGCTTCTCAATTTACTCCATTTCTAAATGGATTTGAAAATATTTCTGTTTAATTCCCTGTCATTTACCAGAGCTGTGCACTTTCCCATGTTATCAAGTGTTTCTGTGTCTTTGATTTTCTTATGGAAAACAAAGCAAAATAACAATACCTAACTGTATCAGACTGGGTCCAAACAGGAGATAACTGTACAGTAGTTAAAATAGGACTTTTAATAAGAAGTATTACTAAATTATGATACAAGGATAATTTTATAAGGGAAATATGTGTGGTCTCCTAGAAGGAGATTGAGACATCACAGGAGAACACAGTAGAGGAGAGTCCAAAGTGAGAGACATTCTTCTGGTTAGACTGGGCAGGAGCTCTTCTGTGGTCAATGCACAAACAGCAATCATGCAAACACATGCAAATGCTGTGGCATTCAGGAAGACTGCAGTTCTAGCAAAAAGGCTTGGGGTTCAGATGGGCTGTAGGGCTGCTGTGGGAACCTTTCGGAGCAGGTGGAGAGTCTGGAGACTGCGCAGGGAACACGTTTGCTGCAGCCAGAGCACATAGACCTAACCTTCACATTATGTAAAATTTGTTGAAACTGAATTAAGTAATTTTCATCCTTCATTATTTACATTTCACTTTTCTTCCCTTAATATTTTCTCCTCCATTGCTTTCTCCCTAATAGCTAGCAGAATGCGTGCCAACAAAGAGGTAATGATTGAAAATTGGTTGAACGAACAGTTGAAAGATTGAATGAGTTCTTGATTTTTCTAGTGCTGCGCACTTCTTAAATGTGGTGGTTGTTATTTTAACATCCTTCAATAAAGAGGTGTACAATTCATCTCTTTTCTTCTGCTCATTTCCTCTACCTGCTACTGAAGATTTACTAATGTTGATGCTTTTAAAGACTTGATAAAGATTTTTTTTTTTTACTTTTATACTAATTTTGAAAAGAAAATATTAGGCAAAAGACATCACAATTCCTTATTTTTCTCTCAAGTATTTGCAATGATACATTTTCTGTTTTTTTTTTTAGAATAGCATGGATATTTTTATATTATCATATAATTGCATGAGTAGTACCAGTAAAAAATATGTAGAACTTGATTAATTCAGGAAATACGATACCCTAATCTCAATAATTTAGTATGGATACAGAGGAAATACAATTCTGTATGACAGGAAAGAAAATGTCTTAAGATCTTGCATTTTTAAAATATTATCATATTTTCATTTCTGTGAGTTCAAAGTTAGTTTTTGATTCTCTGACTAATTAGTTCTGCAGGTAGACATGTGACTGGATAACTAACTGAGAAAAGGAATAAAGTGTTGTCACACAAAATCCTAGAAAGACTATTTTCTTATTATTTGATTCAGATAAGTAGCAGATTTATTTTCTTTCTTACCTTTTATGTGACAATCTTGGAATGAACTTGCCGGTTCAGAGATAATGTGCATAATCATGAACATCAACAAAAATATCTTTTCACCTTTTCATAACTGCAACCTGTGCCATTCCCATTTTCTCAAGGCATCTTATGAATCAAGTAGTATTTATCATATGTCTCAAGTATATTTTTCAAGCAATTATTAACCACTTGCTTTATTGTCCACATTTTTCTGAAATACTTTCTTCCAGACACTTCTTAAGAACTTTAGGAAACTTATTTTTTGTTCACTAAAAACCCCAATAAATATCAATATAACTCTATAATTGCAAATTCCTAAATAAAGTAAAATTCTAAAATCGAGATGTGTGTCATAAGGTTACCAGAAAAAACGTAATAAGAAAAAAATAATACAGATGTCTTGTGCCTGAATAAAAGTAAAGAAAGTAAACAAGTCATTATGCTGCTGCAGAAGAGGAGTGACATGTAAATCCAGAGATGGGATTTTCATCACTACAAAGTGACACTGTTTGGATTTCACCTAGTGGTTCCTTTTGTAAAACTGCTCACCACAGACAGTAATTACCCTTGAGGGCCTTGGTGAGAATTGAATTTTCATTCAATAAGTCTTACACTGGGTCTGGAGGGTAAGGGAGTCAAGCTAGCTGTTTGCAAATTAAATTATGAGGATAAGATAAAGATGCTGGGCTTGTCACTCTGTCAGTTGGATAGGACATTACTGAAGCATTTGGATAGATGGTAAAGATAACAACTGTTTATTTTTCCCCCTTTGACTTGTTGGGTTGAGTGAAGGGATGTAAAAAATGCAAGAGAGATTTTAAATTGGTGCTTGGCCTTCTTTGGTTAGAAACACAACAATTTGAGCATATTCAGCAACAGGTACAATCTTCATTAAAACAAATATACATATATAGTAAAAACATCTCTTAATACATGGTCCAAATCATTTCTGAAAATATTCAATCTACATCTAAGTATTCTGCAATCAAAGAAAGAGAAAATAGCTTATTATTTCAGCAATTATATTAATAATGTGAGTTTTGTTTAACAAATTGAGTACTTTCATTTATACAAGTGTATATGTACGTGTATGATATATAAGTATATGAATTTTTGTATTAACATTCTTGTTCAAAATGATATACATAGTTAAACTGAGGAATGGAATTTTTCTCTGCTCTCAACTAGCAGCTAATTTTTTCATTAGTTATTTGAGGTTATGTTAGTAAATATGATACTTATCCTATCAGTCACTAATAGCAAACAGATAGAAGCCAGTATTTAGTGAAGGGGTCATTGATAGGTGGTGTCAGAAAACATTCATTGCTGGTGCTGGTATATTTTGGTATGACTCAAATGAGCTTAACACACCTGAGAGAATTTCTGGACTCTGAAAGTCACATCACCTGGCCCTTCTGGAAACTCATTTTATGGACTACTTACAGAAGTGGCATGATCTGTGACCTATTTATATATATAAACCTAACAGACTGGACTAGCATTGGAATGTGGTATATTTTAATACGTATGTTCAGGAACTATGTTTTGAAGTTCTTATGTGAAGAATGAAATGCACACAGGCCATGCATATTCAGAATTTAAGCCTCTTGAAGAAAAAATAAATGAACATCTTCAAAGAAGATCCCTCTTGATTTATGCACCTGTTGGCAGGTGCTCAGGGATGGTTGACAATCCTCTACGTTCCTGACACTGACACCTGTCCTGGTCCCTTCTAACTCAAGAGGTGACTCCTTCCTACACACCCAGCCAGTCACTCTTGATATCTTTCCTCCTCTGCCCTGTATCAGATCATTCTCTTCTTGACCAAATCATTTATCATGCTTACCCACGGCCTTTATTTTTTCTGTATCACAAGAAAATTCCAAACAAAGACACCAAACAAGAGCAACCTCATATTTCTTTTTTTCGGTGTCTGCAGAGTTTCTTTACTACTCAGTTGTATGAAACCACTAGAGGACATTGTTTTTACTCATTGATTTCCCCCACTATCTTTTAAACTCACTCTCACCTGATTTTTACTCGGTGATAAGTGGGTAAATGTTCATTGACCAGCTTTCTGAAGAGCAAGCTCTGATGTGAAGTGTTTTCTGAGATTCCTGGTATAAATATGTTTTCTCACTAAGGCCAATTTCAAAGCCATCGGGGTCCATTTGAAGCTGCCCAATGTCGTGATTGGAGGCGAGGAGCTGGACTGACAGCCCTAAGGTACTTTTCCCCAGGAGCCAGTTCAGGCATCCCAGGGGCCGGCCCCTCTTTTAAATGGCTCTCTTAAATCCACTGCAGTAGACTCCACTTCCTTTGCATTGGACTCCTTGCAAGGCCCAAAACAGCTCTGCTAAGATAACTAATGAGCTCAAGTTGTTAAATCCAATATTTCATTTTGGGCATCTACTTGTTCCATCTAAAAGCAGCATTTTTTTTTCTTTTTTTTACACAGTTGGATTCATTTCAGTCCTTTAAATACTCTCTTCAATTCCTTCCAGGACTCTCCACTTTCTTCATGGTCTCCCGACCTCCTTGGTTGCTCTTCCTCTGCCTTTTTTACCAGATTTTCTTTTCTTTATCTTCTTAAGACTTTTAATGCTAGAATGTTCCTCTGCTAGAATTTGACATCTTCTGGAGAAAAGTTGCACATCTGCTTCTTCCGTGATCTCAGCCAAACTTCTAGCTGTATACACCATCTAGAGAGGGGTGAGGCCCTGATTCAGGCAGATGTATGTGTCTGCATATGGAAATCCTGTTTGCAACCTTAAGTCTTAAAGATAAGCCCACCTTATGAGCCACTGTATTATTGAGACATGTATGGTGACATGTCTCTGCCATTACAACATCAGGCAGGTGAGTTTCATTCCCCCCCAAATCCTTCTTTCTCCTTCTTTGTCCTCCCTTCCCTTTTACCCCTGGTAGCCACTGATATTTTTTTCAGATTGTATACTTTTGTCCTTTTATAGAGTGACACACCCATTGGAATTATACCATAGTAGTGTTTTCACATGGGCTTTTTCCATGAAGTAATAGCCATTTAGGTGTCTTCCATGTCTTTTTTGCAGCTTGATAGTTTATTTCTTTTTAGTATTAAACAGTATTCCATTGACTGGATGTACTTATCCAAGTACTTGCTGAAAAACTTCTCAGTTGCTTCCAAATTTAGAGCAATTATAAATAAAGTTGTTTTTAATACTCACGTACAGGTTTTACTGTCAACTGAAGTTTTTAAATTGTCTGAGTTAGTACCAGGGAGCACAATTGCTGGGTTAATATGGTAAGAATACAGTCAGTTTTGTAAGAAACTGTCAAATTACTTCCTAAAGTGACTTCACAATTTTGCATGTCCACCAGCTGAGAATAAGAGTTCTTGTCACTCCACACTTGGTGGTGTTACTATTTTGGATTTTGACCATTCTCATGGGTGTGTATTAGATGGAACAAGTAGATGCCCAAAATGAAATATTGGATTTAACAATTTTAGGAAATTGCAATTCCCTAATGAAATATGATAATGAGAGGCTGGAGTTGTAGCTCATCAGTAGAGCGCATGCGCATGCCTCATATGTGTGAGGCACTGGGTTCCATTCCCAGCACCACATATAAATGAGCAAATAAAATAAAGACCCATCAACATCTATATATATATATATATATATATATATATATATATATATATATATATATATATA